>NC_091436.1:14093169-14367772 GCF_964237555.1 Oryctolagus cuniculus | reverse complement strand
TATCTTCAGAACCTTCCACCCCAAGCCACAGAGTTCTCGTGTTTCTCCCCAGTACATGGAACGTTCTCTAGGATTGACCATATGCTAGGCCATAAAGGGAGCCTCAACAAATTCAAAAAAATTGAAACTATACCATGCAGCTTCTCAGACCATAGCACAGTGAAACTCAAAACCAACAACCCAAGAATCTCCACACCATATGCAAATATATGGAGAATGGACAACATGATCCTAAATAAACAGTGGGTCATTGAAGAAATTAAAAGAGAAATCAAAAGATTTCTAGAAACAAATGAAAATGATAACACAACCTATCAAAACCTGTGGGACACAGCAAAAGCAGTGCTGAGAGGAAAGTTTATAACAATTGGTGCCTACATCAAGAAGCTGGAAAGGAACCAAACAAATGAACTCTCCATGCACCTCAAGGATTTAGAAAAACAGCAGCAAATCAGGCCCAAATCCAGAAGGAGGAAAGAAATACTAAAGATCAGAGAAGAAATAAACAGAATTGAAACCAAAAAAAAAAAAAAAAACAACCAAACAAACAAAAAAACAATACAAAAGATTAACAAAACCAGGAGCTGGTTCTTTGAAAAAATAAACAAAATCAACACACCATTGGCCCATCTAACCAAAAAAAAAAGAGAGAGAGAAGACCCAAATCTGTAAAATCAAAGATAGTAATGGAAATGTAACAACAGACACAACAGAAATAAAAAGAATCATCAGAAACCACTACAAAGAGATGTATGCTAACAAATTGGGGAACCTGGAAGAAATGGATAGATTCCTGGACACATACAACCTTCCTAAACTGAGCCATGAAGATATAGAAAATCTAAACAGACCCATAACCATGGAAGAAATTGAATCAGTGATAAACGCACTACCAAAAAAGAAGAGCCCAGGACCGGATGGCTTCACCGCTGAATTTTACCAGACATTTAGAGAACAACTAACCCCCGTTCTTCTCAAGTTATTCAAAACAATTGGAAGGGAGGGAGTCCTCCCAAATTCTTTCTACGAAGCCAATATCACCTTAATTCCTAAGCCCAGAAAAGACACAACAGAGAAAGAAAACTACAGACCTATCTCCCTGATGAACATAGATGCAAAAATACTCAACAAAATTCTGGCAAACCGAATCCAACTGCACATCAGAAAGATCATTCACCCAGACCAAGTGGGATTTATCCCTGGTATGCAGGGATGGTTCAATATTCGAAAGTCAATCAATGTAATACATCACATTAATAAATTGAGAAACAAAAATCATATGATTATCTCAATAGATGCAGAGAAAGCATTTGACAAAATACAACACCCTTTCATGATGAAAACCCTAAGCAAATTGGGGTTAGAAAGAACATTCTTCAACACAATTAAGGCAGTCTATGATAAACCAGTGGCCAGCATCATATTGAATGGGGAAAGTTGGAGGTATTTCCATTGAAAACTGGCACCAGACAGGGATGCCCACTCTCACCATTGCTATTCAATATAGTCCTAGAAGTGTTAGCCAGGGCCATCAGGCAAGAAAAAGAAATTAAAGGAATACAAATGGGAAAGGAGGAAGTTAAACTATTCCTATTTGCAGATGACATGATACTATATATAGGGGATCCAATAAACTCCTATAAGAGACTATTGGAACTCATAGAAGAGTTTGGTAAAATAGCAGAATACAAAGTTAACGCTCAGAAATCAACAGCCCTTGTATACACAGATAATGCAAGGGCCGAGGAAGAACTTCTAAGATCAATCCCATTCACAATAGCCACAAAAACAATAAAGTACCTTGGAATAAATTTAACCAAGGATGTCAAAGACCTCTATGATGAAAATTACAAAACACTAAAGAAAGAAATAGAAGACAACACAAAAAAATGGAAAAAAACCTGCCATGCTCATGGATTGGAAGAATCAATATTATCAAAATGTCCATTCTCCCAAAAGCAATTTACAAGTTCAATGCAATACCAATCAAAATATCAAAGTCATTCTTCAAAGACCTAGAAAAAACGATGCTGAAATTCATATGGAGAAACAGGAGACCGAGAATAGCTAAAGCAATCCTTTACAATAAAAAGAAGGCCAGAGGCATCACAATTCCAGCCTTCAAGACATACTACAGGGAAGTTATAATCAAAACAGCCTGGTACTGGTACAAAAACAGATGCATAGACCAATGGAACAGAATAGAAACACCAGAGATCAATCCAAACATCTATAACCAACTCATATTCAGCAAAGAACCTAAAACCAACCCCTGGAATGAGGACAGCCTCTTCAACAAATGGTGCTGGAAAAACTGGATGTCCACATGTTGAAGTATGAAGCAAGACCCCTACCTTACACCTTATACACAAATCCACTCAACATGGATCAAAGAACTAGAGATGCGCCAAGACACCATGAAACTAATTGAGAGCATAGGGGAAACCCTTCAAGATATTGGAACAGGTGAAGAATTCTTGGAGAAGACCCCAGAGGCATGGGTAATCAAAGATAAAATAAACAAATGGATTACCTCAAATTGAAGAGTTTCTTTCAGCAAAGGAAACAGTCAGGAAAGTGAAGAGGCAATCAACAGAATGGGAGACGTTATTCGCAAACTACACAACAGATAAAGGATTAACAACTAGAATCTATAAAATGATCAAAAAACACCACAGAATCAAAACAAACAACCCAATAAAAAAATGGGCCAAGGACCTTAACAGACATTTTTCAAAAGAGGAAATCCAAATGGCCAACAGACACATGAAAAAATGCTCAGGATCCCTAGCCATCAGGGAAATGCAGATCAAAACCACAATGAGGTTTCACCTCACTCCGGTTAGAGTGGCTTACATACAGAAATCAACGAACAACAGATGCTGGAGAGATGTGGGGAAAAAGGAACACTAATCCACTGTTGGTGGGAATGCAAACTGGTAAAGCCACTATGGAAGACAGTTTGGAGATTGATCAGAAACCTGAATATAACCCTACCATACAACCCAGCCATCCCACTCCTTGGAATTTACCCAAATGGAATTAAAGGGGAGAAAAAAAGAGCCATTTGCACCTCAATATTTGTTGCAGCTGAATTCACAATAGCTAAGACATGGAATCAACCTAAATGTCCATCAACGGACGACTGGATAAAGAAACTATGGGATATGTACTCTATGGAAGAACACTATACAGCAGTAAAAAAAAAAAAAAAAAAAAAAAAAAAAAAAAAAAAAAAACAATGAAATCTGGGCATTTACAACAAAATGGAGGAAGCTGGAAAACATCATGCTGAGTGAAATAAGCCAATCCAAAAGGGACAAATATCATATGTTCTCCCTGATCGATGGCAACTAAATGAGCATCTAAAATGATACCCATTGAAGTGAAATGGACACTATGAGAGACAATGACATGATCAGCCCTTGTCTAGACTGTTGAGGAAAAACTTACTATTTTATTCCTTTTAGTATTTTTGTTGTTGTTGTTGTTGTTGTTGCTTTGTTTGTTCTACATAAGACCACTGGTTGAACTCTGTAATCAATGCACAATCATTCTTAGGCGTTTAAAATTAACAGAAAAGTGATCTCTGTTAAACGTAGGAGTGGGAATAAGAGAGGGAGGAGATATATAGGTTGGCACATGCTCACTCGGACTTACCTCCAATGGTGGAACTGGAAATGTGCCAGGGGATTTCAACTCAATCTTACCAAGGAGGCAGGTACCAATGCCAGCACACTTGGTAAAGTGGTAAGTATAAATACACAACCGATCAAAAAGATAGGGTATGTGTCGATGATATTTCACAAATAAGGCCAGTGTAAGCAAATAATGAAGGATAGAATTAAAAGGGAGAGAATGAACCTGCGGGGGAAATAGGACACACAGCAGACTCATAGAATGGCAGCACTCCTGCCTCAGAATCAACCCTTGGGACATTCGGATCTGACTAAAAGGTCCATGAGAGTCTCACAGGCATGGAAAGCCATGACACGGTGGCAAAAAACAATCTAAATGAAAGTTCCTGGTGAACAAGACCCCAGCAGAAGGAACAGGCCATCAAGGAGAGAGGTGCCATTCTCTGAAGGGAGGAAGGAACCTCCACTGTGATACAGCCTTGACTAAACAAGTTCAGAGTTGGTGAACTCAAGGGGCTTCCATAGCCTAGACAGCTCATTGCAAGAGTCTTGGGTGATTGCTGATGTCATAAATAAGAGTGCCAATTGTTAAATCAACAACGGGAGTCACTGGGTACATGCTCCCCATGTAGGATCTCTGTCCTTAATGTGTTTTACTATGAAACTTAAAAAGAAAAACACTCCTAGTTGAACAATACCCTATACCTTGTGTGGTTGTGTGAGAATAGCCTGTTGAAATCCTTGCTTAGTATATACTAAGTGGATCTTTAGTATATGAAGGTAATTGAAAATGAAACTTGATGAAGGGTGGGATGGGAGAGGGAGTGGGAGAAGGGAGGGCCATGGGAGGGAGGGAGGTTCGGGGGGGGGAAGCCACAACAATACAAAAGTTGCACTTTGTAAATTCACATTCATTAAATAAAAAAAAAATTATATAACAAACAAAAAAAAGAAAAGAAAATAACTTGATGCTTTACCCTTTTAGTATTTTTTATGTTCTACTTAAAACTATTGGTTGAACTCTGTAATCAATACACAATTACTCTTAGGTGTTTAATTAATGCTATAACTAGTACTCAAATAGTATTTTATACTTTGTGTTTCTGTGTGGGTGCAAACTACTGAAATCTTTACTTAATATTTGCTAAATTGATCTTCTGTATATAAAGATAATTGAAAATTAATCTTGATGTGAATGGAAGGGGAGAGGGAGTGGGAGAGGGGAGTGTTGTGGGTGGGAGGGAAGTTATGGGGGGGAAGCTATTGTAATCCATAAGCTGTACTTTGGGAATTTATGTTCATTAAATAAAATAAAAAAATAAATAAAGTGAGACCAAATAACAGATGTCTGTGATTTTCCCATATAATTTAAGTTGCCTTAAGTAAAAATGATAAGCTTAAAAGAAAAACTCATTTTCTTTGAATATTTCTGTTCCTGTTTTAATTTCCAAAATTAAAAAGTATAATTACAATTAACATTTGGTTTCAATATTATAATAAAGTGATGCATCATTGGGTTTTAATGTAAGTAGGTAGAGTTCAACTATTTGCTTCACAATTTTAAGGAAATTGTTATATAATAAAATTCTGTGTACTCTGCACAACATGAATAATGGGATTTTTATTCACAGAGTGTTCATGAATTTTACAGTCCTGTCTATAATTCACAAAGATTAGGTTATTTAGGCATAAGTGCATTTTAATAGCATTCATTTTTATCATAAACATCCTATTATAGGCAGCCAAGGAATATTCTGTTACATAAATATAAAGGTTAAAATTAAACCAGAAAAACAGCTTTCTTATTTTTTTCCAGTGACTCACATAATTTTACTCTCTATGAAACAAAAATGTTTTTCATTGAAAATATTAATGATAGAAAGTGAAGGTTACACCATATATTGAAATATCAAAACACATTTAAAGTATTTGAAGCATATATGTATGTATATATATGTATATTTTATATATATAAAACTTTATATATAAAATTTTATATATAAAGGGTAGGTGGAAGATGAAGTGGAAATTGCATATGTGTACACAGACTTGTTCAGAAGCAGAAAAGGGGACAAGGTAGGGGTGAGGATATAAATTTAAATTGGTGGTTTGCTGGAAGTGAAAAGAAAGAGTATAAAATGGTAGGGCACAGACTGAAATAAAAAATAAAGAGTTCAAGCATATTGAAGCGTCTCAATTTGAGTCTTGACTCCACTCTGTGTATGTGTATGCGTTCTGCAACTGTGGGGTGAGGAGTTCTGTAGATATCAGTTAGGTCCATTTGGTCCATAGTGTAGGTTCACTTAGCAGTTTCTTCATTTATTTTCTGTCTAGTTGATCTGTCCATTGATGAAAGTGGAGTGTTGAAACCTCCTCCCCCCATTACTAATGTATTTTAGTCTATGTCTGCCTTTAGATCCATTAACATTTGTTTTAAATAGCCAGGCGCCCTGGCATTGAGTGCATAAACATTTATTATAATCACATCTTCCTGTTGAAGTGATCATTACATCATTACAGAATGCCCTTCTTTGTCTTTTTAACAGTTTTTGTGTTTAAGCCTATTTTGTGTGATATTAGAATGGATATAGCAGCTTATTTTTGCTTTCTGTTAGCATGGAATATATTTTTCTATCTTTTTACTTTCAATCTGAAGATATCTTTGTTGGTGAAGTATGTTCCTTGTAGGCAGTACATATCTGGGTCTTATTTTTTAATTTATTCAACCAGTATGTATCTTTTATTTATACAATTTAGGCCATTTACGTTAGAACTCACTATTGAAAAGTAACAACTGTGCCTTGCCATTTTTCCATAAATATTGTTTACCTTGAATTTCTCTTGTATTTTTACCGGGAGATTTTTATTTTTGCCTTCATATTCTTTCATAATGATGACTACCTTTGTGTTTCTGTGTGTGTTTCTTAAGTATCATTTCTAAGACTGAACAAGTGGCCACACATTTTTCCAAGTTTTGTTTATTATGGATTGTCTCTACTTCATCTTCATTCATAAATGAGAGCTTTGAAGAGTACACTATTTTGGGTTGATAGTGTTTTTCTCTTAATACTTGGACTATGTCTCTCCATTCTCTCCTACCCTGTAGGGCTTCTGATGAGAAATCAGCAGTTAGTCTAATTGGAGATCCTCTGAAAATAACATGGCATATCACGCACATTTTAGTATCCTTTTTTATGTTTTACTGTTGAAAGTTTGGCTACAGCGTGTCATGGTGAAGATCATTTTTGTTCCTGTCTTTTGGGAGTTCTGTGCACCCCATGTACTTGGATGTCCCTTTCTTTCTCCAAATTAGGGAAGTTTTCTGTCTAGTTTCATACCTTCAGGAACTCCTAAGACCTGTATGTTGGGTCATTTGATAGTATCCCATAAATCTCAAACACTGTTTTTAATTTTCCCATTTTCTTCTTCTTCTTCCTTCTCCTCTTCCTCTTCCTCCTCCTCCTCTTCTTCTTCTTCTCCTCCTCCTCCTCCTTCTTCTTCTTCTTCCTCCTCCTCCTCCTCCTCTTCCTCTTCCTGTTCTTCTTCCTCTTCCTCTTCTTGTTCTTATTTTTCTTCCTCTTCTTCTTCTTCTTTTGTGGGAGGGATATGACTGAGATATAGCAAAAGATTTGTATTCTAGCTCTGATATCCTTTCTTTGACCTCACTTAGTCTGTTTTTGAGGATTTCCACTGTATTTTTAATTGGCAGATTGAACTCATTTATAACATTTCAGTTTGATTTCTCTTCAAAATCTGAATCTCATGGGAAAATTTTTCTTCCATGTCATAGATGGATTTTTCAATTCATGTATTTGCTTCTTGTTGCTTTTGAGTAGTCCAATGATCATCTTTTGAATTCCATTTCATACATTTCATTAAACTCTTTGTCTTCACATTCTAATACTGATGTGTTGTTGTGTTCTTTTGAAGGATTTATGTTGTCATCTTTATTCTTGTTTCTTGAATTTCTGCATTTATTTTTAAGCATTTGTGGAAATACTTGTTGGTTTTCTCATCTGATGGATTTTATCTTTGAACTATGCCTCTGTGACTTAGTGGAGTGTCTCTGTTCTTTCAGTGAATACCCAGAGCTTATGCTGGGTGTGTCCAGGGAGCTCTGTTCAGTGTTCCAGTGTGGGGTGACACCCAAGTTGGGCATGATAGATATCCTGTGTTCAGTAGCAGGGGGGTAAATATCATCCCTATTGGTGTAATTGCACCCTCACCTCCTCTCTTCCAAGGTGATCAATGCCCGGGTGTTAGCTCACAGTAGGTGCAACACTCCCCTACCCTGCTACATTAACTACACAAAGGATATTGCAGTCCTCAGTGTGAACACAGATTCTTCTGCACTGACCCACTACAGGCAATCAGAGTTCTGTGGCTTTTGTGCCTGACATAGGATTGCCTAGAGACCCAGCTACACTCTGTACCCTGTCAGGCAGTCACAGTGTTTCCATGGTCATAGCACACAAGGCTTTCACAGTCACAGGGTTTAGAGGATCTATTCTGCCCTGCTAGCCTATCCTATCTATGGAGAGAGCAAAGATGTTCTCAGAGCCAGCTGCCTGTGGGTGCTTTGCCTTGGAAGCTTAAGCCCTGGACCTGTGATATGTTGAGAGGCTGGGGGCACCTCACAATTCTATGTGAGTGACAATCTGCCAACAACACAGCCAGCCTCAAAGGGATTGGGGAACCTGGATTTTTCTCTCTTGTAAAATCCCTTAATCATAGATGCCCATAAGAACCACTGCAGGTGCTACTCATGTCTAAATGATGCTTTGTCCCTGCTGCTTGCTGGGCACCCTTGTAAGGGGATGGGCAGAAAGAAATGTTCTTTTTTCCCACTGGATAAGAGAGTACTTTTCTTCCCCTTAGGGCTCCAGGATGAACTCAAAGACAGTGTGGTCTGCACAGCTCTCCTCAGGCAAAAGCACGGGCTGCTGCTGTCTGCTCTCACCTTGCTCTGCAGTTGGCGTCTGCTCCAGCACTCAGCTGTGGGGATCATGTGTGGTTTCTGTGCTCATTGTTGTGGGTCTACACCTTCCATGCTGATCCATGGTACTCCTCTTCCTTCTTTAGAATTTCCACTGCAGATTTCTCTCCAACTCTCCCCTTGGAATGCATCTCCTCTACTTTTTTCTGCTATTTCCCCCTTGTCCAAAGCAGTATATCTTTTTCCTATACAGCCATCTTGGAACACCCACAATTCTATCTTGTCAATGGATTGTTTCTGTACTTCTTCTATTTTATGTGGCTCATGCATTTTGATTTAATGCTTGTTCTTGTGTGCACAAGATTAGTAGATATTGACATCATTGATATTCATGAATAGATATTGATATTCATGAATATGTTTCTCCTGAAATGTCTTTAATGCAAAGCTTTGAGTCAGTCTAGGAGGAAATTTATCTATATTTGGGTTTTTTTGCAGGAATTATTGTCAGCACATTACGAACAATAATCATCACCTTTCTGCAGCCCCTTCATGCCTGCATTACCAAAGACATTTTTCTCTCCATGTTCTTTACTCTTCAAGACACAATCTGTTACTAGTCATTTCAGGAGTTGTAGTGGAGTCAGTGAGTCCTCTTTTCTTCAGCTTTATTTGTAGGCAGTTACTGTGCAGCAGGGTCCTCAGCTCTCCTCTCCTTTATTTGGTCAATAAAATTGAGCTTTTTTTTTAAAAAAATGTTTATTTATTTATCTGAAAGTCAGAGTTACAGAAAACGAGGAAACACAATCATCTTCCATCTGCTGGTTCACTCCCTATGGCCACAAAAATTGGGGCTGGGCTAGGCTGAAGCTAGGAGGCAGGAGCTTCATCTATGTCTTCTATGCAGGTGGCAGGTGCTCAAGTAGTTGGGCAATCTTCTGCTGCATTTCCCAGGCCATTAGCAGAGAGTTTGATAGGAAGTGGAGCAGCTGGGACATGAATCCAAGCCCATTTGGGATGCCTTTGTCACAGGTGGTGGCCTTCTCTGGTATATCACAACACTTGCCCAAATAAAATCAAGCTTTTTAATCATTGAGGTATTCTGGTTTCCATAGACCTCTACCTCAGGCTTCAATCATGGATTCAAGCTTTTTTCCTTTTCCCTGACCCACATATATGCTGTGGTCTGAATGTGTGCCCTACTCCCTAAATCCACACATGGATACTTAATCCCCAATGGGATGGGTGTTAGGAGTTGGGGCCTTTGTGGTTTGACTAGGTCATAAGGGTGGATCCTCTATATGTGATTAGTGCTATTATAAAACAGATCCTCTAGATCTAGCTTGGCCATGTGTGAATACGATGATAAAACACCTTCTGTGAACCCAGAAATGAGCACTCACCATGCATTGAATTTGCCAGTGTCTTGATCTTGGACTTTCCAGGTTCTAAGACAGTGAGAAATAAACTTTCTTTGACTATGTCACCCTGTGTACCTCAAGCCCCAATCATCTAAGTCATCAGTAGCAGAAGCTTTCAATTTCTACTCTTTCAAAAGCACCAAGGATTTCTTTGAGCCAGCAGTCAGAAGTGGTCTCTTCCGTTGGTGCTCTACAGCTTCTCTTCACATGAACACTTAAAGAAGGATCTGGAAACCAAACCAGATTTTGTGCCTGTATGTCACTGAGCCAGCTTCTCTCGGGTTTGCTACTGCACTCCCAACTTTTCTTGGAGTTGCTCAGTGAGTAGTTCATGGAAAAGAACTGGTGACTGTCTGCTTAGCTTTGAGTTACATAACCCCAGGGATATTAATGATGCTGGCTCACAGTTCACCTTCAGGTATTCATTTGTGTTCAGCTGTTTCCTTTCTTCTGTTTTTTTTTTTTTTTTTTTTTTTTTTTTTTTTTTTTTTTTTCCTGGTGACTCTTCTTCCTTCTGTTCTGAAAAATGCGGAACCACTCATGTGCCTCATTACTCTTTCCTCTGTTATCTCCATTGCAGTTATAAGCTCACTGAATAATTTTTTTTTGTTTCAGAGAATATATTATTTTAATCCTT
This sequence comes from Oryctolagus cuniculus, assembly GCF_964237555.1. Taxonomy (NCBI): domain Eukaryota; kingdom Metazoa; phylum Chordata; class Mammalia; order Lagomorpha; family Leporidae; genus Oryctolagus; species Oryctolagus cuniculus. Next base: position 14,357,140 of record NC_091436.1, on the reverse strand, counting down.
AAACATTTATTTACTTATTTTTTGTATATTTCCTTTAGCTAGTAATGCTTCTTATATTTTCACATACTCTAAGAAAAAAATGTTCTCATTGAACGTAACTGGAACATTTGCCTTTTAAATTCTGGATTGCTAAAGCCAATTCTGCGTCATCTTAGATGCATAATCTTCATTGTAGATTTGGCATTTGTTCATTTCTTTCTTACTTAAATGTCACATAGTCTGTCTTCTGCTTGTGTGAAATAATTTAGGGCTGTAATCCTTAGTATGGTGAATGCCATGTTTTGGAGACACTAAGCTCTGCCACACTGGTTCAGAAGAATCAATGACTTTAACACACAATTAATTTAGAAAATTAAAAGGTCTTTGCCTCTTGTGCAAATCAATTCCAATACTAATTCATACCTCTGACACTCAGTCTAGTGAATCATGATTAAAAAGATAGCCAGAGAATTATTGAGAATTTATATGTAGATTTTGGGGAAAGGTAAGAAAGAGAGAAAAGGGTTTTTCCAGTCATATTTGTCATATAGTTTTGAATTTAAATGAGAATTATGTCCACTGCACATGGAACTCACATACCATACTTGGACAGTTAGAGCCAAAGTGGAGGGAAAGCAAAGCTATCAGAATTATTTTGCAGAAAGGTACACAACATATTTTCATATTTTATTACCCAAAAAATTCAAGACTACTATAATCATAATCCATATTTTTTATTTATTTGACAGGTAGAGTTTATAGACAGTGAAGAGAGAGACAGAGAGAAAGGTCTTCCTTCCATTGGTTCACCCCACAAATGGCTGCAACGTCCGGATCTGCACCGACCGATCTGAGGTCAGGAGCCAGGAGCCTCCGTCTGGTCTCCCATGTGGGTGCAGAGGCCCAAGGACCTGGTCCATCCCCCACTGCCATCCCAGGCCACAGCAGAGAGCTGGACTGGAAGAGGAGCAGCCAGGACTAGAACCCAGCACCCATACGGGATGCCAGCGCCTCAGGAGGAGGATTAACCTAGTGAACCACGGCACTGGCCCCAATCCATATGGTTTTATTTATACTTAGCATTTCTCGTATTATTAATTTGTTCTTCCTTTCCGTAAATAATATATATCATTGAACTAATTTTACTGAAACATTTAAGAACACACTGGTGACATGATGGATCTTTAAAAACTTTAAAATATCTCTTAAGAACAAAGAATTCTCCTACATAAATGGCATATAAGTAAAATTGCAAAATTGTATACAGATATAATATTCTGATTTATAATTCATGCTCTCATTTCAGCTTTCATCTCAATTATGTTATTTATGACTATTTTCAACACTTCAAGTCCTAGCCTATTTTAGTGCAATTATTAACAGTAATACTTTGGTTAAAAATATGAACAAATACAAAACTACATTGAACACCAGAAATCAGAATTATGGTTTAATAAAAAATTTTTCTTTACTTGATTAGTTCGCCAATTTCCTCTGTCCCCCACTGTATCTTGTTTGCTTCAAGTAGTTGTCTTTATCAAATCCTAGCACTTTGATCTGACATATCATTGTCATAGTCATAGATTATATCATATCATTGTCACAGATTATACTCTTCTCTCTAGATCAGTAAGACTAGACATTGAAGTAAGAATCTAAATCTGTTTGTCCAAATACATGGATTTTCTTTGTTTTGGCTCTGTGAGCTCTAGTTTCCCAGAACACTCATATATATTTCACAGTGAGAATTATTTCCCGTTATTAAATACTCTCATTCCTAACAGAGACCCATACATCAAATCTTAACAGGATATCAATCCTGAGCATGAGTTTCCTACACAATAAATTTATAATGTAGCATTTATTAAATTTTTTGTTGCTTTCAAATTTATAATGCAAGCATAGGGTCCTTCATTGTAAAAACATATGATTTGTATTAAATCTTGTTACTTATTGATGCTTTATACTTCCATTGTCTTCCAAACCATGGCTACCAGAGTGTTACAGACCCACTATATATTCTCTGCAATTATTTAGCCAAGTTTATCTAAACAACAGCTTCAATCAACCAAATCAAATATATTTTTCAAAAGGCAAACCCCTTTCCTCTGGAACCTCATTGAACATGGGGCCTTCTGATGACCACTAGAAAACTTTGCTTAGAGGAAGTTTTAGAATAATTCTTAAATGAACATTGGTGTTGTTTATAATATTACTATTCATGCTTCCTTATGTTGCTATGTATTATATGACTTCTCATATTGCTTATATACTCTGTCTTCATTTAGTATTTCTTAAGTACAGACTATCAGGGATTGTTAACACACTACACAAAATAAGAGTAAGACTTAGATTACATGACATAAATAACCAATGCATAGCTGTTTGGTGGGGACACAGAGGAATGGCATCAAGGTGTCCTGACTCCTTCAGTTTTATGCTCCTATCCATTTACACATCACAGTGATGACTGAAGAGTCCTTCAGAATAACATGATGGATATGTTTCAATCGAGCACTGTCAGATTCTCCCCCCACTCCCAATGCTTTCTCTGACATTTTTCTAGTAGAACTTGCCTTTTGCCAATTCCCGCCATACTTTGATGTAATTATAAGAAACAAAGCTATTTTTTAAAAAAATGTTCAGAGTTAGGAGCTGAAGTACAATGTGCATATTCTAGAATATGCACCAATTTATTTAAACATATTCTTATATTTGGGAGAATATATTTCCTGTGAGTTCTTTGTTGGATGCCAACAGGTATAATAAACTGTGATTAAGAAATTTATTTTAATAACCTCAATTCTGATCTAAACTTGCACAAATCAGAATAAGCGAGTTGTGCTGCTCAGAATCCACACTGTGCAGTTCCCCCAAATAAAGAATCTAAAAAATTATCAATGATTATTAGTCTTATCCATTTATCCTGTATGATAGAAATTTGCCTAGCATTCACTTCAATTCTAACCCATTCTATATTCATTCATTCATTAAGTTCATCATAGAACAGGTACAGATTAAAAAATAATAAAACATCTATTTTATAGACACAAACAAACCTGTTACCATACATTAAAACCTACATTGGATAATAGTGAAGAAAATAATAGTTAAACAGAATCTTATGCCCAGGAAGTAGACAAGGAACTAATAACAAACAGCAAAGGCAGGAGTTTCTCAGGGAGCAAAGGAAACATGTACAGGCAAAATCAACCCCAGGGACATGGAAGTCTGGGCTGGACATAGGAGGAAACGCGTGAGCAGTTTTGATAGACAAGTAAGAAATTAGTCTGGTAAAGAAAGCCAGAAGATCTCTCTGGGGAAGACAGCTTGTTTTGAAAATCATGGAAACAGGAGAAAACATGGTCCACCTTGGGAATACAAAGTAGCTCAACAGCAAAGGGGTCTCCAGGATCAAAAATGAATGATTTCAACAAACTTTGATTTATCTTAAGCAGCAGAAAGTCCAAATTATCTAGACTATAATTGAAGATTACCTGATTACCAAATTTAAGGTAGAAAAGAGCCAATGTTTACTTGCAAGTTTCTCCAGTGGACAGCTTAGATGATTTGGGAGGAGAGATGTTGGGTTTAATGTTCTTTATATTCATTCAAGACAGAACACATATGTTCTGAGGCTTTCTCTAGATGGAACTTAAAGTTTTCAAAGTATTTTTTTTTCACTTTTGCTTTCAAGTAATAATGGCTTCATTAATGTGCTCTCATACCCTGCCTGACTCACTAGTATTTAGGTTGTGTAGTGTCATTCTTTAACAGAACAAAGGTCATTTGAAAAATTCCTTGCTAAATATGAACTACTTGAATTTTCAGCAGAAGTGGATGAAAATCAAGTGAAAGATATTCAAGATAGGAGGCAATGCTTTGGTGATGGTTTCTGGGACTGCTGCTTTACTCATAAAAACATAGATTGTATGCTTTGCTTGAATGTGTGTGTGTGTGTGTGTGTGTGTGTGAGAGAGAGAGAGAGAGAGAGAGAATTTGGGTGCTGGGAGCACGGTGTCTAGAATGACTCTTGTTTTCAAGAATCAAGAGTATACTGGGAGAAAGACACCTTAACTCCATGCATGTGGAAATACAGTTGGTCCCATGATTAAAAGTCTGTATTGCTGAACTTGCTCACTTGCTAAAATGTTTTGTTGCCTCAAATCAATAATGGCACTTTCGCAGCTCATGTGCAGAGTGACAAAAACCTACCAGTCTAATGTGCATTCTCCAGGCTAAATCAATCAAGGGAAGTGTGCTGTGGAAGAATCTTATTCCAGGTGGCATACTATAGTTTTCCTTGTTTGGTCAATTTAGTGCTATGCTATATTTTTTGCATGTTTTTTGTTAGTGACTTCACTGTTTTAAATGACTTCTGGGCAAGTGCTGGGTGCAGCACTTACGTCTCCATTTTGGAATGCTGCATTCCATATTGGAGTGTTCACTTTGACTACTACTGGTTGTTCACTTCTCATGCAGCTTCTTGTTATGCATACCCTGAGAGGCAGTAGGTAATGCCTCTTGCTGGAGACCTGAATTCAATTCTGAGCTCTTGGCTATAACCTGGCCCAGCTCCAACTGCTGTGGGCATTTGGAGTATGAACCTGCTGATGGAAGATCACTCTCTCACTTTCTCTGCTCTTAAAATAAATAACAATTTTAAAATGGCTCATAAGCTTGATGCTAAAGTGCTATGTAGCTTTCCTAAGCACAGAAAATTTGTGCTTTGGAGAAAATGTGTGTGTTAGATAAGCTTTGTTGTGGTGTTAGTTATAGTGTTGTTGGTCACAGACTCAATGTTAATGAATCAATAATACACTTGGGGATGCTTCATGAAGTTCATAGAAAACTCATATTATCTTTTTTTAAAAAAAAGATTTGTTTATTTGAACGATGGAGAGAGAGAAAGGGAATTCTAGCTTCCATCTGCTGCTTCACTCCCCAAATACCCACAAGAATTACATCCAGCTCTCCTACGTGGGTTTTAGGAGCACAATTACTTGCGTCATCATCCAAATGCCTTCCAGGAGCATTTTCAGGGATCTGGATCAGAAGCATGGAGCAGACAGGACTCAAACCAGCTACTCTAATAGGGGATGCAGACATTTCAAGCAGTGGCTTAACCTGCTGTACCACAATGCCCAACCATCACAATATCTTTTAATTCCATTGTTCTCCACACTTTTTTTTTTTTTTTTTTTGACAGGCAGAGTGGACAGTGAGAGAGAGAGACAGAGAGAAAGGTCTTCCTTTGCCGTTGGTTCACCCTCCAATGGCCGCCGCGGCAGGCGCGCTGCGGCCGGCGCACCGCGCTGATCCGATGGCAGGAGCCAGGAGCCAGGTGCTTTTCCTGGTCTCCCATGGGGTGCAGGGCCCAAGCACCTGGGCCATCCTCCACTGCACTCCCTGGCCACAGCAGAGGGCTGGCCTGGAAGAGGGGCAACCGGGACAGAATCCGGCGCCCCGACCGGGCCTAGAACCCGGTGTGCCGGCGCCGCTAGGCGGAGGATTAGCCTAGTGAGCCGCGGCGCCGGCCTGTTCTCCACACTTTTTGAAGCTCCCTCATTATATATGTGTTTAAAACACATACATAAAGTGTTTTTAAACAAAATAAGACTTGATATAAGGTTATGGATGTGGTGGTTGATGAAAATATTATAAGCAGAAGTCCTTAAAGACCTAATCTTGCAATCCTTCTAAGAACAATGACCCTGTATTCACCAATTCAGGGTACAGGAACTTTACAGATCATAATTTCCAAGGATAATGAGGATGAAATAGACTTATTAAGTCACAGATGGAAGTGCTTTTCGGGACATACAGTTGGCCTGGGTAAGTGAACACTTTTGCATGCAGAGAAGGTACATAGTGTTGAAAAGGGTTGTCAAGGAATTAGTGAGTTAAAGTTTAAAAGGAGAGCAGTAAGGTAAGTAAGATTAAAAGAGGGTGAATGTATCATTGCAGATCTATGGGACAAGTTTTTGGAGAGATGGCAGGGTAACTATGAAGACCTGAAAGAAGTCAGCGTGATTGGAGCTTAGAAATGAACCATAATTGCCAAGCAGGTTCTAGACTATGCTAACCTAAGTCCCAGGAAGCCATGGAAAGGGGTAATGGTTGGGAATGACATGATCAGTTTTTTTTCTTTCTTTTTTTTAATTACCTAGTGAAGAGTAGTTCAAATATCTTACAAGACAATGGTGGCAGAAGAGAAGGAGAGAAGACTGAATCTATATTTAAGGCTGCTAAAAGGATGTGAAAGATATACTCCAGAAATATCCTAGAAAGATGTAGATGGTGCATTTTATTTATCTGCACTCCTTTTTTTGAAAGATTTACTTATTTATTTGAAAGTCAGAGTTCACAGAGAGAGAAAGAGAGGCAGAGAGAGAAATAGAGGTCTTCCATCTACTGGTTCACTCCCCAATGGGCCACAACAGCTGGAGCCTCGCTGATCCAAAGCCAGGAGGAGCTTCCTCTAGGTCCCCACTTGGGTGCCGGGGCCCAAACACTCAGGATATCTTCCTCTGATTTCCCAGGCTACAGCAGAAAGCTGGATCGGTAGTGGAGTAGCCAGGATTCAAACTGGCGCCCATATGGGATGCCCGCACTGCAGGCGGTGGCCTTACCTGCTGTGCCACAGTGTCAACCCTTTTATCTGCACTTCAATAGTTGCACTCTCAGTGACAAAGTGGTAGGGTATTCTTGCATGAATTACAAGGGAAGCATAAACAAAGGTAAGTCACTTTTCATTTTTTAAATCTCATCTTGTGAAAAGTCCACTTTATATTCGTAAGTAAGAACCCATTTTTCTTTTTCCAGGAAAGCAATGAGAGGTAAGCCTCAGGAGAGTAAGCAATCCTGCTCTGATGGCATGCATAGCACTTTCCTTTCATGGAAAGAATATAATTAAATGCTAGCAGTTTTTAATTTTAAACGTTGAATAGTTCCATTTCATTTGTCTAATTTTGGAGCCAGTAGCTGCTGTTGTTAAATCCATAGCTTTTGAAAATTATATCCATATAATTTCTGGCTTTTTGAAACATTATTTTTTAAAAAAATAAATACCTTCCTTGTCACCTTATTATTTTTTCCTTTCTGAAATAGTGTTATATTATTGTTTTTAGGAGAATGTTTGCATGACTTAGAATTCATAAATTTTGAGCAGAGATTTATCTGCAAATGGATTTTTAAATTATGGGTTTATATAGCTCAGTAATTCTTTAAAGATGGTCAATTTTACATTTTTAAGTTTTGTTTAAGGAATACAACTTCATGCATTTAATATATACAGATTTGGGAGCATGATGATTGCACCCCACACACTCCAACCTTTCTTCCTCCCTCTTCCTTTCCAATTCTTATATTTTACAGAGATCAATTTTCATTTAATTTTTATACTCATAAGATTAACTCTAAACTAAGTTGAGAGTTCACCAATTAGTATAATATATATATATATATCCTCAGAGAGGGAGAGAGAGAGAGAGAGAGAGAATCTTCCAATCCCCAAGTGGTCACAACAGATAGGGCCTGACTAAGCTGAACCAGTATCCTGAAACTCTTTCTGGGTCTCCCACGTGGGTAGCAGGTGTCCAAGCACCTGGGTCATTATTTGCTGACTCCCATGGTGGACCTTTGTAGGAAGCTGGATTTGAAGCAAAGCAGCTGGCATTAGAAACAAGACTCCAAATAGGATGCAGACATCCAGACTGGCAGCTTAACTGGATGCACCACAACACCTGCCCCCAAATATGTAAATTTAGAGGAGGAAAGTGAAGCCCAAAGAGCTACAGTGACTTTGAAGGTGAGAGTTACTCTGTAGCATTCTTGCAGAAAACCAAGGGCCTCTACATGCACCACTGTAGTTGTGAGTGTGCATGGTCCCTGGGCCCCCTGGGATTCCACATATCAGCCCTAAGTGAACTACAGACTCCTGCTTGGAAGATCAGTGCCTGTCTTACACAATCAGAGTTTCAGAAGTCACTCTAGCAAGCTAATGCACTCTCCTGACCCATTATAATCACAAAAATTCATAATGTAGAGTTTGCTTTATAATTTTATAGCCAGTACTTAGATGAATGCAAGCTGACTACTAACAATTTTTACTTAAAGATAGGGATCTCTGAGAACTACTAAGTTTTTCAGATACAAAGTAAACAATTATAGTTGGCTATTAACTATCTAAAGTGACACTTCATCATGTCTTAAATTTCTGCTTGCAGCAGTGTCTGTTTTAAGTTTCAGGCTCCAGTTTTGCTGGTAATGAGAACAGGAGACAACAGGTTTTGTAATGGTGTGAGGGATGGTGATTGCCCAGAATACAGGGGTGATATCTTTCAGAGACAAGGTGATTATTTACATAATACTCTTTGCCAAGCTCTCTGGCCTCCTTCAACTTAAAGACCATGCATAATACTCTTTGCCAAGCTCTCTGGTCTCCTTCAACACAAAGACCATTTCAAATATCATACAATTAACTGTTACCAGCTATTTTGTGTCATTCATTATCTCTGAAAAAGAGATACAACAAGGACACTGGGAGAATGTATGAAACAATTCACAGGTTTGAAAAGCAACAGGGAATTCAAATATGAATCCCAGCAGGTGTTTAAACCTTGTCATGTGCAAAAGTAAGTGATTCATAGGGAAAAAGTTAGTTTAGAAAAAAAATGAAATGAAAGCAGGAGAAAGGAATTTAACATACTATTTTATTCAAGACTACAAATGACATTGCTAGATTTGAGCTATTGCAATTTTTTTTTTTCAGAAATCTTCCATATCAACACTCTGAAAAGACATAAAATTCAGTTTGAGAGGAGATATGTAAGTAAAATTGACAAGTATTCTAATGGGCTGCTGAGTCCAAAAGCACTTTAAATATCATGTGCAATTTAGTGTTTCTTTGCTGGTTAGATTTCCAAGTGAGATGCTATCTTTCCAATGGCTTTTAAAATTCTGTATTCCAGCTTCTTTCAGAGTTACCTGCTATTGTCAATGAAATCCAGTTCCCATGGCCTCCTCTCTTCTGTTATTTGACAGAACTAGAAAATACATGAAATGCTACTATACCCCAATTAGTTCTGGAAGTTGTATGTAATAAGTTTTGCTCTTAGACTATATATTTAAGTTAATGTATTTTCTATGTGTCCTATAGAAATATCTCCAAGAGGGGGCTCCATTAACCATGGATATTTCATAATTCCTAAATAAGCACTAATTTATCAACTAATATTAAGGGACAAAAGGAACAAAATAACGCAGAATTTATTTTCTCCCCAGAAATTACCTATTCATCCCTAATTTGTTAATCTCAATGGCAATTATGCTATATTGCCTTTTCATCTCCTTCCCTCCTAAACTATAATTATAGAATTTTCCCGATTGGCATGTTACTGTGTGTCTTCAAAATGCAAATTCTTTCTTTAGTGTTGGATATAATCAAGGGCAATCATTTTCCTTAAACTTCTATCATTGAACATAGCAATGACAACAGAAGAGACTGGCTATGTTGTTCATTCTCAGTTCTTACAGTTTTTCTATGGATATTCTCTTTTATTTCTACATAACTGAAAAGGAAACTCTTGATCCTCCTCTATATGCTAGAAACTTTAAATAGGCAGGGACTGTGCAGCATACAGAATTTATTCATTTTCATTTAAATATTTAAACTTTTAATAAAAATACTGTATGCTTGAAGCTAAAATATCAAACACCCAAAGTGGAGAAGGCATGTGTTAGTAATGCTTTTGACTGTTGAGTAGTACGAGGTCCAACTCTCAGTAGTTTAAATCATAAGCTTGTTCATTTGAGTTCCTTTAATGAGGAATGAAGGCAGGTAACCATGAAGTCCAGCTAATTTATGCTGCCATCAGGCTCAGGTTCCCTTTCTGTTGTTCTGTTGTGATATATTCATTGTGTGGGCTTATTGTTAATAGTAGCCTTTTACGCCAGTAGTTGTAGAAATTTAGCTCATACTGGCTTCAGATCAGTGCAGCATGCTGGCTGTGGTGGCCATTTCGGGGGTGAACTTATGGAAGGAAGACCTCTCTCTCTCTCTCTCACTGTCTAACTCTGCCTGTAAAAAAAAAAAAAAAGAAAAAAAAGAAAAAGAAAAAAGAAAAGAAATTTATCTCATTTGGGGCCAGATGCAATGTGAAATTTCATAAATTCATCTGTTTATTCCACCAAGAAAGACAATGAAAATGTTAGGATGTAAGAGTTTGGGTGTAGAGGAAGCATGGGCTTCCTCAAACACCTACAGATCAACAATCCCTCCTCCTCACTGTCAGATAAAAACCATCCACAATCTGATTCATCAATAAACTGTTGCAATTTTGCCTTATTCTTCATGAAGCAACAAGAGTGATCTGTTGAAAACAACAAGAGGCTGTGAGACCCATCATAAGATAATTAAAAGAAAAAATATGAAAGGAGGGAGGAGGAAGGCTAGGATGTGAAGTATCATTATGCTCTTAAGTCTTTATTATGGAATACATGAAATTCATTAATTTTATATAATAAAAACAGTGCGGTGCCAAGCTCATCCTAACCTGTCCCAAACCATGTGCAATTTCACACTGGCTGCTTCTTTGTCCACTGGGCTCTCAACATTGGCTGGCTCACTAGAGCAAGCTGGACATACTCAGGACCATGCATTTGCATCTGAATTAGACCATACTATTCTTCCAGTTAACTGTTTGATTGTTCTTCTCTTACATCCTTCAAATCATCATTCAAATGTTGCTTCTCATTGAGGCTTTGGGGAGCTACACTTTTCACAACTGTGACATATCCAAGCCCAGGGATTCCCATCATACCTCTTACCTCTATTTTCATCTTTTAGGATGCATACAGCATTTCTATACTTAAAATTTTTGTTGCTTACACAAAAACATGCAGTTGTCAGAGAGCTGATACTTTTGTCTATTTAGTGCAGTAACTCTGACAATGGAAACAGTTCCTGACACACGGTAAATATTCCTTCCATGAGTGAGTGAAGGAATGTGGCCCAAAGGATGGAGAGTTTAGACAAATGGAGCTCTAATTCCAGGTCTGCAGTGGGGTGCAAGGGGAACGTGGCTGAAAAACTAATATTTGCTGCAAAATGACACAATATTTTGTAGAAGCTGTGATTTTCTTTTTTCATTTTCAGATGGGACTATGTATTAATGTTTTATATTTTTCTTTCCATGGTTGACTGTTACGTGTGCTTAGGGAATGCTTAGGTTTATCTTTCAGATAGGAATAATCAAGAGATTTAGTAGTTACTGGTTCATCTGTCTCTCAGCTGATTAATCTGGGCCAGAGGGGAGTAGGAGCTGGTCTTGCTGACCTTCATCATTGCTATCACCTTTGTCAGCTTCCATCACTGCCAAAACAAATCAGCAATGTCAAGGTTATTGAAATTCACTGAAATGATTTCAAAAAGTGAAATCAATCAGACTTTGGAAGAAAAGTTGTATGTGTTTTAATACTTTATTTCAAGTTGCTCTAAATGATAATAAAAATGGTAAGTAACATCAATAACATAGCACTCATGAGAAGTGAGTTGCTTATCTAAAATACAAGTAACACACTCATTTAATATTTAATGATAGGGGCCGGCACTGTAGTGTATTGAGTAAAGCCCTGGCCTGAAGCATCGGCATCCTATATGGGTGCCAGTTCTAGTCCCAGCTGCTCTCCTTCCAATCCAGCTTTCTGCTATGGTCTGGGAAAGCAGTAGAAGATGGCCCAATGCACCCATGTGGGAGACCTGGAAGAAGCTCCTGGCTCCTGGCTCCTGGCTTCAGATCTACACAGCTCTGGCCATTGCGGCCATCTGGGGAGTGAACCAGTGGATGGAAGACTCTCATTGTCTCTACCTCTCTCTGTAACTCTGCCTGTCAAATAAATAAAATAATCTTTAAAAAAATATTTAATGATAGTATAAGATATTTGCTCTTTTAATTTCCATTTTACTTATGAAGGCTTCAGGAAAAGAGAATTATGTTATTTGCATAAGGTCACAGGAAATTGCCAGTCAAAATCACCCACAAACAGCCAGAATGAATGCACATAAGTGCTCCTGAACTCTCATGTCTTTATTGTTTCTGGACAATAATTCATTTATGTATAAACATGATACAATGAAGTTTTGGTGATACCTTCATGCTCTTATTTTATAACAGATTTTTAGTTCAATTGGAGTGTTTTTGAATTTGAACAAATAGCATTTAAACATATGTTTTATATTCAATTAAAAATTATTGATAAATATTCCTGGAAAAACTCATCTGATATTTTTGTATTATAATAAACACTAAATTCTTCTTGGTATAAAGTTATTAGTTGCATGTATTTTTCATTGGTCTATGATTTTTCTTTTTATATAACTACTACTCAGCCACAAGAAGAATGAAATCATGTCATCTGCAACAAAATGGATGCAACTGTAAACCATTATGCTTAGTGAAATAAGCCAGTCCCCAAAAGACAAATGTTATATATTTCGCTGATATATGGTAGTCAATATAGAATACAAAATGTGTAAGAATGAAATGGACATCTTGTAATTTGATTGTTGTATTTAGCCCTTGTTTAAACTTCTGTGGAACTGTGGTCTTTCTACTTTTTACCTGTTGAATATTCTGGTTAGTTGTACATTAAGCCTCTGATTTTAGAGTGGATTGAAATTATGTTTTTGTAATAATTAAAGAAAAAGAAAAAAGGAAGGAAAGATGGGACTTGAGGGTGAGAGAGAAGCATGGTTATTTCTTAGAATTATACCTATGAAATACAAGAAATCTGTTCTTTAGAGTAATAAGAGTTTTAAAAATTAAACAAACGGTATATTAAATCATTATTTTAACTATTACTAACAGTAAAATAGATGCTGATGGAAAACCATGGGAATAACTTAATTTCAAAAATAAATACTTAAAAAACAAAAAATAAAATAAAGATCAGTATTACTGTTAAATCAAGTTTTTCTCTGTTCCTTTGGTTCTCAGTTGAAAACAGTAAAAATCTATAGAAATAGTTTTCCTTGAAGATTTGCAAGAAGTCTGAATATAATACATATTTGTGGAGTAAATGAAGTCTTCTTCAATTTATTTTCATGTTTAATGTTTTAGTAATTTCCTGTTTAGTTACTTCATCAAAAGAAAGATGACTTAAAAATTTTATTAGACAGTGTCATTCTTTATAGAAACAGAATGTAGAAAATGATTGGCATTAAATCCTTTTACCTTTTGTCCTGGTCTCAGGGATAGAGTACTTCTCCTATCTGCTCTTAGTTATATGCACTCATTTGATGCATCTCTGACCAAGGAAATACAGGTAGAACCAATTAGTCCACTTCTGTGCCTGACAATATCATCTTCTGATCTCTCTTTTCATGCCAGATGGGTATAAATACCTAACAGAAATGGGGATGTCATGTGCTAAAGATGGCAAAAGTTTTATTATTAACCATGGATCATAAATGGTTTCCTATCATAATTGTATATATTCCCATCTCTTTCACATAGTTGAAAATAAATACCTAAATGCCAAACTACCAAAATTTGCAGTACTGTTTATAAGAGCGGTTATAATTATTCCCACAGAAGGAATTATTAGATTAGAGTGCCACACTGATAAAAATCTAAATTTTTTATCTTGGTTCAGTAATTTGGTGTTAGGAAGTAATAAAAGTGATGTGAAAAACTAAATGACATTGCTCATGGGAATTCAAAATAGTCCAGCCACTTTGGAAGACAATTTGACAGTTTATTATGAAACCAAATATACTCTTTCCATGTGACCTAGCAATTGTATTCCTTAGTATATATTTACCAAGGAAGTTGAAAACTATGTTTACACAAAAATCTTTGCAGGGGTGTTTTCAGTAGTTTTACAGATAATAACAAAAACTTGGAAAGAACCAAGATGACCTCAGTAGGTGAATATATAAATAAATTGCAATATGTGCACACAGGAAATTCACTCCCAGGAAGTGAAAAACATGTAGGAAACTTTAATTGCATATCACTAGGTGAATGAAACCAATATGAAAAGGCCACATACTATATTATTCCAGCTACATGGCACTTTGGAAAAGGCAAAACAAGACATTAAAATGATGAATACTTTCCAAGGATCAGAAGAACGAAGGGATGGATAGCCAAAGCATAGAGGATTTTTAGGGCACTGAAACCATTCTGCATGATATTATAATACTGGAAACTTTTCATTATACTTTTGGAAAACCCATAGAAAGTACAACAAGAGTACTTTGGAAATTTATATTCATTAAATAAAAGTTAAAAAAAATAAAAAAAAAACATTTTAAATAAGATCTTCACTGGCATCCAAATATGTTTGTAATCAATGGTCATTTTGGAAAATATTTCTATTTTTTTTTAAAGATTTTAAGTTAATATGTGTGGATCTTATTCTCATCATTAGGTAATAAATGGAAGGATAAATACAAAAAAAAGAAAGTACAACAAGAGTGGAGTATACTGTAAACTAAGTATCTCATTATTGATTCAGTCATCTAATAAGTGCCCCACTCTGTTGTGGAATATTGATAGAAGTAAAGGTTTTACCAGTGTTGGATAGGGATTATATGGGGATACTCTTGATGTTGCTACTCAAATTTTCTGTGAACTTATGCTGCTTTAAAAAATCAAATCTATTTTAAAATTTAGAATTAAGAAAATCATATTATGCAGTTGCAAAAAAAAAAGTTGGAAAAATTCTGTCTGTAATAGCATAGATGGCCAAGCACTATGTGTCAATTCCCCAGGGCTCCTGTAACAAAGTACCACAGACTGCATGGCTTAACCATCAGGAATGTCTTGTCTCATGAATGTGAGGCTACAAAAACTCGTCATATTGAGTTAAAAGCCCATTGTACTCGAGTATGCCTGAACCACATAGTTACATCTGCAATGACCCTATTTCTGAATAAGGTCACATTCTGAGATACTGAGAGTTAAGTCTTCACTACACATGTTAAGTCTTCAATATATCAATCTAGGGTAGGGAAACAAAATTCAGTGCTTAACATCAACCAAACCTTGAATTGTAAGAGAACAGGTTAAAACAGAACATTACTAAGATATTTTGGTTGATATTTGCTAAGTGTAATAAAGAATAAGACAGATGGGCACAGGTAATGATTGATTGATGTAGACAGAGGGGATATGAGCAGAATTACAGAAATACCAGACCTTGATGAGTTGGAAAATTACAGAGCAGCAAGTATGATTGCCATATCTGTGAATGACAAAGATCTTCCTACCCAAGCTTGAAGACTGGGGTGTAACATAATGACATATTCAAAGACGAGGGAATGACCAGGCTTTGTGTGAAAATCCTAGTAATCTGGGAGACTAACAATTATTGAATGAAGCATGACTATTAAGGGCAAATTGTTGCAAAGATTGATATTTTGCATCTGAACTGATTGTCTGAGATTGTAGGTCAGAATACTGTTTTCATATATTATCTGATCTCCCATCCATATATTCTGGAAAGTGAGGTAAAGAACCATACAATAGCTACTCATACAAAGTATAAAAATGCATCTTTGAGCATAGAGCACAAACCTTGACAGGTTTCATTCCTAAATCAGCAGCATAGCACTTCTCTCCAGAGACCTGGCTGGAGGGTGCACAGGCAAACATGTTCTGAATTATACAGTAATCAAATGGCTCCCATAACCAACCGCTTATCATGATGCTTCTTTTACCAGGAAGTGGGTCCTTTAAGTGGTGACGTTTTCTGAGGGATTTCATTTTCAGATACGAAATCAGATATTCTGTCTGCTCATGGATTGTGGGACCTCCTTAAAAGTTGTAGGCTTGGAAATTATTCTATATGGGAAATACATATCACTTTTTGTACAGAAATTTATTTCTAGAAAATAAATATTTCAAGTAACGATGAAATGAATTATGCATTATGAATATATCCCCTTCCTTTACCCGTGAGGACATCCTTAATTAGTATCAGCTGATAGAACATTAACGTGAACACTAAGATGTATGCTCAAATTAATGAAAGTAATAAAGCATCTCACTGGTTAATTAATTTATGCATGAAATCAGCACCGCTATGTCAATGTGGAATTTTAAGCTTCATATCACATAAAAAACAGAAGAGATAGATTGCTTTTTAATTTTCTTAACAATTTTAAAACCTTATCACAGAAAGAAACACATGCATATGTAATGATTAACTACAAATCATATGGCCCACCAGAGATTTTGTTTAGAAAAATGCCTCCATGTCTAAATGCCAGTGCCTTTATATATCAGATGATACTTGTAATCAACTCCCTGGCTTGCCAAAGCATCGTGTGGAACTTTTAAAATTAGTACACACATAGTTTTTGTTCACAATATTTTGTCCAAAATATTTTTTTTAATTTTTTCCTTTTTTTATGCAAACTAAACTTTTATTTAATGAATATAAATTTCCAAAGTACAGCTTATGGACTACAATGGCTTCCCCCCAATAACGTCCCTCCCACCCACAACCCTCCCCTTTCCCACTCCCTCTCCCCTTCCATTCACATCAAGATTCATTTTCGATTCTCTTTATATACAGAAGATCAGTTTAGCATACATTAAGTAAAGATTTCAACAGTTTGCTCCCACACAGAAACGTAAAGTGAAAAATACAGTTTGAGTACTAGTGATAGCATTAAATCTCAATGTACAGCAAACTAAGGACAAAGATCCTACATGAGGAGTAAGTGCACAGTGACTCCTGTTGTTAACTTAACAAATTGACACTCTTGTTTGTGGCATCAGTAATCAACCTAGGTTCTTTTTTTTTTTTTTTTTTTTTTTTTTTTTTTTTTTATTTTTTTATTTTTTGACAGGCAGAGTGGACAGTGAGAGAGAGAGACAGAGAGAAAGGTCTTCCTTTGCCGTTGGTTCACCCTCCAATGGCCACCGCGGCCGGCGCGCTGCGGCCGGCGCACCGCGCTGATCCGATGGCAGGAGCCAGGAGCCAGGTGCTTTTCCTGGTCTCCCATGGGGTGCAGGGCCCAAGCACCTGGGCCATCCTCCACTGCACTCCCTGGCCACAGCAGAGGGCTGGCCTGGAAGAGGGGCAACCGGGACAGAATCCGGCGCCCCGACCGGGACTAGAACCCGGTGTGCCGGCGCCGCTAGGCGGAGGATTAGCCTAGTGAGCCGCGGCGCCGGCCTCAACCTAGGTTCTTGATCAGATCTTGTCCTGACAGTTGATGTACAATGTAATACTTTATCCATTTTAGTATTTTTTTGTTCTAGTACCATTGGTTGAACTCTGTAATTAACACACAATTATTCTTAGGTGTTTAAATTTTAACTGAAAAGTGATCCCTGTTAGGAATTTGGAAAACATTATGCTGAGTGAAATAAGCCAATCCCAAAGGGACAAATACCACTTGTTCTCCTTGATAGACGACAACTAACTGAGCACCAAAAAGGAAACCTGTTAAAGTGAAATTAACACTATGAGAAACGGTGACTTGATCAGCCCTCGCCCTGACTGTTGATGAGCAACTTGATATGTTATCCCTCTTAGTACTTTTTTTGTTTGTTCTACTTAATACTTTTGGTTGAATACTGTAATCAATACACAATTCTTCTTAAGTGCTGAAACTTAACTGAAAAGTGATCACTGTTAAATATAAGAGTGGGAATAAGAGAGGGAAGAGATGTGCAATTCGGGACATGCTCAAGATGACTTACCTCAAACGGTAGAGTTAGAAACATACCAGGGGATTCCAATTCAATCCCATCAAGGTGGCATGTACCAATGCCATCTCACTAGTCCCAGTGATCAATTTCTGTTCACAATTGATCATAATGATAGGACTAAGAACCAAAGGGATCACAGAACAAGAATAGTGTCTGCAAATACTAGCTGATAGAATCAAAAAGGGAGAGAATGATCCAACATGGGAAGTGAGATACACAGCAGACTCATAGAATGGTAGATGTCCTAAATAGCACTCTGGCCTCAGAATCAGCCCTAAAGGCATGCAGATCCGGCTGAAAAGCCCATGAGAGTATTTCAGGCATGGAAAGCCAAGACACTCTGGGGGAAAAAAACAAAAAACAAAACAAAAAAACAAAAACAAAAAACAAAAACAAACAAACAAACATACAAAAAAAAAAAACCTAAATGAAAGATCTCTGCGAGTGAGATCCCACTGGAAAGAACGGGTCATCAAAGAAGGAGGTACCTTTCTCTGAAGGGAGGAGAGAACTTCCACTTTGACCATGGCCTTGTCTAAATATGATCAGAGTCAGTGAACTCGGGGGCTTCCATAGCCTTGGCAGCTCATGACAAGAGCCTAGGTTGATTACTGATGTCCAAAATATTTTTAAAGATTTATTTGAATATTAGAATTAAAAGGCAGAAGGAGAAGGAGAGGCAGAGAGAGAGGGAGAGGGAGAGGGGGAGAGAGAGAGAGAGAGAGAGAATCTTCCATCTGCTGGTTCAATTTCAAGATGTCTACAACAGCCAGGGCTGGGTCAGGCAGAAGTCAGTAGCCAGAAGCTTTTTCTGGCTCTCCCACATGGGTAGCATGGACCCAAGCACTTGGGCCATTTTCTCTGCTTTTCCCAGACCATTAGCTGGGAGCTGGATTGAACTGAAGCAGCCAGGATTGGAACCAGAGCGCATGTTGAATACTGGCATCACAAGCAGTGGCTTTAACTGCTGCATCACCATGCCCAACCACATTCAAAATATTCTAAAGAACATATTACAAATATTACAAACATATGTATTTCCTTGAAATGTACATAGTCCATCTTCTCTACCACCAAGTAAAACCAACTGCTGATTATAGTTAGGTCTCTGATAGTTGTATCTGTATTGAACTTGTACAAACTTAGCAATAAACAATATAACATAACAACTATTTACATTGTACTGAGTATTCTAGAAAATGTTAAGATAAGATATACAGAAGAATATGGGTCTATAATTTGTAAATACTACACCATTTTGAATGACGGATTTGAGAATATATTGGATCTTGGTATCTGTGGTAGGTAGGGGTTGAAATCAATCCTCGGTAGATACCGAAAGATGATGGCACTATAGGAAATTTTCTCTTATAAACACAATTTGGAGAATTATTTATCCAATGGAAAGCTTATTGGCTGGTAATAAAAGAATGCAGCCTCTTTGCTCTTTATTTGTACATATTTTTAATATACAAGAAAGTTTTTTAGCTTGATTTCCTTTCCAGGAGATGGGTGAAATAGCATCAATTCTATTTACTCCATTCAGTTTTTTAAATGGTAAAACATTAGCTGGGAAAGAAAACTGAGCAAAATGTAAATATTCATTCCAAGGTACAAATACCAACGTGAAATTTTCCTTGTCAGACACAGACAAAATTAGAACTAGAAAATATTGAAGGGGAGAACTCATGCCTGTCTGTCTGAGATAAGTACTTCCTCAAGGACTTTCTGGAAGATCTACAAGAAATTCCTTCTGGTATCACAGACACCCATTCTTAGCATCCCTCAAATGTCTGACAGGTTTCTTTTAAAGCTTATCTTCACACTCTAAGACTGCAGTAGTTCAGACAAGTTGTTCTCCACAGAATACTAGCTCTGCAAAATTACCTCCATCAACAAACTGATACTTATTCCTTCCTCAAGTCTTTAAGACTAGTGAATGTTTGCATCCAAGCAGTTTACATAAATGTTCTTCTCTTTTAAACCAATAAAAAACTTCTCCTTACTTCAAGCTCCTTGGATACCCCCAGTTTATTACGACACACATATTCCGATTGAACTGCTCTGCTAGGCCCAAATAAGTATCATTACTGTGTGGACAGTCTCTGTTGTTATTTAGGTTGTCAGTTCTCAATAAATTGTTGTTTTCAATGAGAACTTTGGTTGATGATGTCATATAGTTATCAGAAATATATAACTGATTTTTTCTAAAAAACTTACATAGTTTTGCAGAAAACTATACTTAAATTAATTCTGTATAAATATAGAATTGCTTGGACTTCTTAGTCTTTTTTTTTTTTTGCGAATTTAGATACAAAAAGCAAACAATGGAGTTTCTGAACAACTTTGTTAAATTATCATTTGTATAAAATAAAGATATACTGATTTATAGTTTGGTATTGTGGCACCTGTGTAGATAACACCCCAATCAAAATATACTCCTATCCCTTGTACCTCCATTACAGACTTGTCCAGTGGCGCAATCTCCTATCCAGGAAGGCGCTGTTCTTTTTTTGATTTTTTGGTATTGAAAACACAAATTGGGAAATTTGATACCTGGCTTCTTCCACTCAGTGAAATGTCTGTGAGCTTCATTCATGCTGTTAAGTAAAGGAGCAATGCATCCATTTGCTTACTGAGCAGTTTTCTAGTCAAAGAATTGGAGGAATATTTTATCCACTCACTTCTTGATGCATATTTGGATTCTAATTCTTGGTCATTATTTCTTTTTTTGCTTATACAATTTTTTTAGAAAACTTTTATTTAATAAATATAAATTTTGATAATACAACTTTTGGATTATAGCAGTTTTTCCCCCCATAACCACACTCCCACCTGCAAACCATCCATTAAAGCTATTATAAACATTGTTTTCTATACTCTGTTGTGGATATTCATCTCATGTTATAAGAAACTGAAAGAATGTTTTCCAAAGTGGACATACCAATTCGCAATCTCATCATAAATATAAGAAGACCTCAATTGTTTTATATTCTTGTACATATGTGTTTTTTCCAGTCCTTTAATGTTTGGGCAATCTTAAAATTATTATTGCTTTTAATTTGCTTAAGTTAATTATTATCTTTAGATAAGTTTTTTTCTGAAATTATTGCAAAAGAATTAAAGTTTTAAGATTAAAATAAAAGTACATAATATAGGACAAGTTGATATTGGAGACTATGAAGTAGATATGTGAAAATAATATATGTTAAACATTTTAAAAATCAAGAAATTAAAATCAAAGAAGAAAGAAATGCTTTTGTATATCAATGTTGTGGCAAATATAGTTTTGTTAAACCAATGGTTAAGAATGTTACATTGCTATAGCTCATAGATTTTTTTTATATATTTAAAAGCAAGATTTATTAGGGTCAAAGACCTCCAGCCAGAGCAGCATAGAGGGGGGTTCCAAGAGAGACAAAACCCGAAGGGGCTGGTGGTACTGGGGTTTTTAAGGACAATTTTAGGGAAGGAAAAAAAACCTTCATCTTGACATTCTGTTGCAAGATAGGGACAAAACTGATCAAAAGACCAGATTTGCAAACTTTTATCCAGTCTGGCTTGCTAAAGATAAAACAAAGAGCCAACAGAAGGGTGGGATAACTAATTTGCTTTACAGTAAACTGGGAGCTCAGAAGGCGTTGACCACTCCCTTGCTATGCAGATACTTTTCACCTTACTAGAGGCAACCTCAGGGGAAAGCATGCTGATCTATTATCCGTTTAAAATTTATTGCATATGAGCAAAATGGTCATCTTTCTATTTGATTATTATTATTATTATTATTTTTTTTTTTTTTTTTTGTGACAGGCAGAGTGGACAGTGAGAGAGAGAGACAGAGAGAAAGAAGGTCTTCCTTTGCCGTTGGTTCACCCTCCAATGGCCGCCGCGGCTGGCGCGCTGCGGCCGGCGCACCGCGCTGATCCGATGGCAGGAGCCAGGAGCCAGGTGCTTTTCCTGGTCTCCCATGGGGTGCAGGGCCCAAGCACCTGGGCCATCCTCCACTGCACTCCCTGGCCACAGCAGAGGGCTGGCCTGGAAGAGGGGCAACCGGGACAGAATCCGGCGCCCCGACCGGGACTAGAACCCGGTGTGCCGGCGCCGCTAGGCGGAGGATTAGCCTAGTGAGCCGCGGCGCCGGCCTGATTATTATTATTATTTTTTAAAGATTTATTTATTTATTTGAAAGTCAAAGCTACACAGAGAGAGAAGGAGAGACAGAAAGAGAGAGGGAGGTCTTCCACCTACTGATTCACTCTTCAGTTGGCCGCTATGGCTGGAGCTGTGCTGATCTGAAGCCAGGAGCCAGGAGGGAGGAGCTTCCTCCGTGTTTTCCCAAGCAGGTTCAGGGGCCCAAGGACTTGGCCATCTTCTAGTGCTTTCCCAGGCCATAGCAGAGAGCTGATCGGAAGTGGTGTCCACAAGGAATGCCGACACTGCAGGCAGCGGTTTTAACCACTATGCCACAGTGCTGGCACCTTACTTATTATTTATAGCTCTTGTCTATATTCCCATTAAGCTAGAATCTTTTAACACTTTATTTGTTCAATTTTAAAATTTATTCAAAATTAATTCATAATAAATTAATTTAATTTTGATGCAGTTAATAAAGTTATGTTCTATGTATACCATTTAAATGAATATATGAAATTGTTTAAACTTGCAGCACCTATGTTTTGCAAAATAACACATATACATATATTCTTATGCATCTTATATGATTAAGGCTGGGGACATTGGTTAATCTAGATAAATGAAACATAATCAAGGACTAAAAATAATATGAATTTATTGAGGTATCATGCATTAGAAAGTTTGAATTTCACACATGGAAAGAATGGATCAGGCAATAAATATTTCTAAAATACAGTAAAATAAATATTGCCCTTTACATAATGTAGAAAAATCGATTTCAGGTGAATTAAATTTTAATGTGACAGCAAACCTTAAGCATTTGATGCAAATTTGTTAAGTATTGTTTTATGGTTTCAAAATAGAGAGAACCACCTTAAGCTACATATTTTTATGCACAGATCAGAAAGGAAAAGAATAATTCATTTTTCCTGAAGGAAAATGTTAATAAAAGTTTCCTCTCATCAAAAGATAGAATAAAAAATTTAGAAGAGCTAAAGAATGGGGGAAAGTACTTGAAGCACAGTTTCTGAATATTAAAAAAAAAAGAATCCTCCTACTCTTCAATTATAAAATCCAATTGTTATGAATAAGTAATCTTCAGAAAGAGGAAATGCAGTGCAGATTAAAAGCCCTTGGCAAGAGCCTGAGAAGTATAAAAATGTTTCAGAAGTTGGGCAATGGAACTCACACTGTGCTGTAGTGGAGGCATGATTTAGAGAGAAATATGTTGCTATTTAGTGATTTTAATTGTGTACATCCAATATGATGCTGCCATCCATAACTCATAGAAGCTATAATGTATCCACAGGAGAATCATATGATTATATTTATCAGACTTTTATTTCTCTTAGAGGGCTTGGTAGACTATCTAAACGACTAGTGCTGCTGTAACAATATATGTGGATTAAACAAGAGAAATCTACTATTGTTGGAGGTTGGATGTCAAATGAAAGTCTCAGCAGATGAATTACTTCTAAGGGCTGGGAGGAGGCATCTGTTCTCTGCCTCTCTTCTAGCTACTGCAGGAATTGCAGCAGTCTCTGACCTCTGCATATAGACTCTCGTCCCAGACATGGCCTACATTGTCTTGTGGTGTTCGCTCCTTTTGTGTCCTATTTTTCCTTTTCTGTAAGGGTATGAGATATATTGTTTTAGGACCCACCCTGATGACCTCATTTAAACCTGATTAAATCTGCAACAACCTATTTCCAAATGAACTTCTATTTGAAGATATCGGGGGTTATAATTTCAACATAGCTTCTTTTGTATGACATAGGTCAACCCAAAACATTACCAATAGATAAAAGAGGTTAACACAAATAGGATGCTTCATAGAAGTACTAATGTATATTAAAATCCTAAAAACTCTCAGTAGTAACACATAAAGTAAAAATTCTAAAAATACACAAAACAACATTAAATAAAAGACTTTACCAGGGGCCAGTGCTGTGGAGTAGCAGGTAGAGCTGCTACCTGCAGTGCCATCATCGCATATGCATGCTGATTTGAGTCCTGGCTGATCCACTTCTGATCCAGCACTCTGCTATGGCCTGGGAAAGCAGTAAAAGATTGCTCAAGTCCTTGGGTCCCTGCACCCACATGGGAGACCTGGAAGAAGCTCCTGCCTCCTGGCTTCAGATTGGCGTGACCAATTGGGAACTGAACCAGCAGATGGAAGACCTCTCTCTCTCCCTGCCTCTCCCCCTCTCTCTTTGTAACTCTGAATTTCCAAATAAATAAATAAATCTTTTTTTAATAAGAAGACTTCAAGAAATTTCTAGAAGAAAACAAAGAGAAAACATTTCACGGATTGGTATAGGTGATGACTTCTTGGATAACAGCTCAAAAGCACAGGTAACAAAAGCAAAACTAGACAAGATATCAAACTTGTCTATTATCAAACCCAGAAGCTTCTTCACAGCAAATAAAGCAATCCATAGAGTGGAGAGACATCCAATAGAATTGGAGAAAATACCTGTAAGTTACTTACCTGACATCCACAATGTATCAGCAACTCAAAATACTCATCAACAAAACCACAATCAATTCAGTTAAGAAATGGGTCAATGACCTGAAAAGAGTTCTCAAAAGAATAAAAACAAATGGACCAGAAATATATGAAAACATTCTGAATATCATGGCTATGTAGGAAATCAAAATCAAAATCACACTGAGATAACTCATCCTGTTGTGAGGAGTTGGGTTAATAGGAAGTCAAGGTGGTCCCTATGGAATTTGAGTTGTAGAATGCTTGCTTCCCCCCAAAAATGTTATCTTTAGCAAAAACAAAATGTCTGCCCTCCTTCCTTAGGAATCTCCAAATTTACCATGAGAATAACAAGGGAATGATTGCATCTTCTTGAGCTCACAGTTTACTGTGCAAACAAGTTACTTACCCCACCCTTCTGGATGGATTTTTGCTTTATAATGAGCAAGCCAGATAGGATAAAGGATTGTAAATCAGGTCTTTTGATAGGTTTTTTCCCTGCCTGGTAACTGAATGACAAAACTGATGTTCAAGTAATTTTTTTCCCTTGGAATTGTACTTAAATCCCAAGTGTTTTGGGGTCCTTGGGGTCTTTTCCCCTCTTGGAAGCCCCCCTTCATGCCCCTCTGGTTGGAGGTCTTTGATTGTAATAAATCTTGCTTTTTAAAATCTCTATGCTTGTCTGTTTGGAAATTCTTCTTCCATGTGAGGCAAAGAATTGAGGTAAAAATATCTCCTCTATCGCCATTTTCCCATAACACTATCAGAATGGCTGTTATCAAAAAGACAGAAAGTAACAAATGGGCAAGGATGCAGAGAAAGGGGGACTCCTTTTTTTAATAGAATTTTTTTTTTTAATTTTAAAGTCAAAGAGAGAGAAGGAAAGAAAGAGGAAAAGGGAAAGGGCGGGAGAGAGAGAGAGAAAGAGAAAGCTTTCATCTGCAGGTTTACTCTCCAAATGGTTGCAAAAGCCAGGTCTGGGCCAGGCAGAAGCCAAAAGCCAAGAACTCAGTACTGTTTTCCCATATGAGTGGTAGCCCCAAGTAAATGGGCCATTTCCTGTTGCCTTCATGTTGTAAGCAGGCATATAGGATAAAATTGATCAGGTTTGTGAGCTGGAAGACCATGCCTTCACCACGCCCCTGTGAGACCTCATGCCCCTACCTGGCCACTGGCCCACTGGCCAGTCAGGTTAATTAACCACTCCCCCTTGAAAGTGGATTAAAAACCTGGGATATGGTGTGCCCAGCCCTTTTTGGGCCCTTTCTTCTCTTTGGCCTTTGGCCATTGCGGGGCCTGTAGCCCTGCGCCTCCAAGGCCACCCACCCCATGCTTCCTGGCCTGCATGCTCCTCCACTTGCTGGCTCCTGGTGTTTGGTATGAAACTAGATTTCCTTATCTCCTTTAGATAGGGCCCTCATTCTCCTATGTGGCTTTTTCATGGAATAAAATCTTAAAACTTATCAAGCTGCCTTGTTCATTCATGCTGGTATTCAGAATTCTTAGACTATTAGGCAAGAATCCACACAGCCTTATTAATATTGAGAATTTATTAATAAGCATAACATATTGTATGGCACTGCATATTCTGATTTCATTCCCAGGCACCTTAGTGGGAAGCTGGATCAAACATAGACGACCTAGTACTCAAACTGGCACTCAGATATAGGATACCGGCATAGCAGGCAGAGGATTAACCCTCTACCTCCTAACCATCATTACACCATCCCCAGAAAGAAGAATTCTTACAAACATTTGATGGGAATGTAAATTAGTGCAACCATTATGGAAAACACTATGGAGACGTCTTTAAAACCTAGAAATAGATGTGATGAATGATCCAGGAATCTTACTACTGGGCATGTACTCAAAAGACACAAAAATCATTGTATCAAAGAGATACTTGCTCCATTATGTTTATAGCAGCACTGTTCACAATAGCCAAAAATGCAATCAACCAAGGTTTCCACCAAAAAGACTAATGAATAAAGAAAATATGGTATATACACACAATGGAATACCATTCATCTATAACAAAGAATGAAATCCTGTCATTTACAGCAAAATGGGTAGAACAGGACATCACACTGAGTAAAATAAGTAAGACTAAGAAAGACAATACTGTGTGTTCTTCCTTATATGTGGGAGATAAGATTTTTAAATATTCAATCTGAACACATAATGTTAATTACTGGAGTCTGGGATAGTGGGAGGGATCAAAGGAGTTTGTATGAAAATAATAAGAGAAGCTGAGAGTGGTTCATTAATTGTGATAAGCATGTTAATATGAGATTTTAATAAGGGAAATGGTGTGAGAGATACATAGGAACTCTTTGTATTAGTAACTCCCAATTTTGGTTTTGAAACTTAAATTAACAATAAAAATGTGAAGAAATCCATGTGTATTATTATAATACCCAGCAAAGACATATATATAAATATTATAAAAATACATAGAGAAAAGAAATACATACCTAGAGTAGGATGAAGAGGATAATAAAACAAGATGATACAATCTAAAATATGAACTGAATGAAATATGAAAGTGAAATTTGTAAGTAAAATAAGAATTGGGTTTTACAGAGTTGGTTAAGACTATCTATCATGTATTAAATAATATTACCAACAATTCTGTGCTGAATGTCTCAACTTAAGCCTAAACAATTTACATATCAGAAGATTTATGTAAACTTTTTTTCATTTTTTGGAAAACCACATAACTTGGGAATATTAGCTTTTCATTAATACCATGAAATAGCTGAGATGGTTACTTTTAACTTTTATTTAGCAAATATAAATTTCCAAAGTACAGCTTATGGATTACAATGGCTTTTTCTCCCCCATAACTTCCCTCCCACCCACGACCATCCCCTCTCTCGTTCCTTCTCCCCTTCCATTCACATCAAGATTCATTTTCAATTATCTTTATATACGGGAGATCAATTTAGCATATATTAAGTAAAGATTTCAACAGTTTGCACCCACACCGAAACACAAAGTGTAAAATACTGTTTCAGTACTAGTTATAGCATTAATTCACATTGAACAACACATTAAGGACAGAGGAGTAAGTGCACAGTGACTCCTGTTGTTGACTTAACAAATTGACACTCTTGTTTATGGCGTCAGTAATCTCCCTAGGCTCTTGTCATGAGTTGCAAAGGCTATGGAAGCCTTTTGAGTTTGCTGACTTCGATCTTATTTAGACAAGATCATAGTCAAAGTGGAAGTTCACTCCTCCTTCAGAGAAAGGTACCTCCTTCTTTGATGGCCCATTCTTTCTACTGGGATCTCACTTGCAGAGATCTTTCATTGAGGTTTTTTTGTTTTGTTTTGTTTTTGTTTTTTGCCAGAGTGTCTTTTTTTTGCCAGAGTGTCTTGGCTTTCCATGCCTAAAATACTCTCATGGGCTCTTCAGTCTGATACGAATGCCTTAAAGGCTGATTCTGAGGCCAGAGTGCTATTTAGGACATCTGCCATTCTATGAGTCTGCTGTGTATCCTGCTTCCCATGTTGGATCGTTCTCTCCCTTTTTTTATTCTATCAGTTAGTATTAGCAGACACTATTTTTGTTTATGTGATCCCTTTGACTCTTAGTCCTATCAGTATGATCAATTATGAACTGAAATTGATCACTTTGACTAGTGAGATGGCATTGGTACATGCCATCTTGATGGGATTGAATTGGAATCCCCTGGCACATTTCTAACTCACATTTCTAACAGCTTTTCTGTTTGCCAATTTAATTTCCTTTGGGTAAATTCTAAGGAGTGGTGTGGCTGGTGGTAGGGTTATATTCAGGTTTCTGAGGAATCTCCAGACTGACTTCCATACCAGTGCTCTTCTTAAGGCACATCTCCAGTGATCCTAGGACATCCGATTATCTTCTCCCTTCTAACCATCATTACTGGATTAAGTTTCCACACTCTTATAACAATTTATGACTTTGGGGATTTCACATTTGCATGAGTTCAGTAGCCAAATCATGTTTAAACCAGAGCTCCTGCTCACTGGATCTTCTTGCTTTGGGGCAACAAAATTACTGCTCCTGACTTGCAGTTGAACTTTTAGAAGGTGTGGAGTCCTTGTGTCATATCCTTCAACTAGGCTTCACAATTTGTTATTGCTGTGTCAGTGTAAGCATCTGAATGTGTGTCTCTGTTTCAAGGTGTCTAGCAGAAGGGCTTTGGCAACAGAGATCAACAAGAGTGTTGGTCCTGATCAGAATGCACTCAGCTTCTGTAAATTACTTAGATTAACCACCCTTTGCTCATAAATCTTACAATCAACTTTAATACTCTCTCCAATGTAGCATTCATAAGGAAACATTGTCCTATGCAAATATTTCATTTGCACATACTCTTTTTTCTACTATAGTGTTTCACACACAAACACTGGCTACTCTAGAACTGTTAGGAATAATATCTTTATTTAAGAATATAAATTTGCTCATTTGACATAATGTATTTTATATCTGAAGAAAAAAATCCAATCTTTCCTAAAATGCATATATGTTTAAATTTTTAACTCATAAAACAATTCACATTTAATTTTATTAATTATTGTGATATTTCTTCCCAGAATATTTGCACCCATTGAATTTCAAGCAAAACCAGAAATGTGTATTTTCCTTCTCCTTTTTTAGCTTGTACTTCTTATAAGATATTACTTTCCAAATGTTGCAAAATAGTCTACCAATCCCTAATAACTTTCATAAGCAAATGGGACACACACACCCCACATATTTAGAATTCTTAACATGCTTTCTTGCCAAGGCTTTTCCTTTTGCAATGTTACTGAATTTGATATGTTGGAAACACTCCTGAGAGAGCCAGAGATTGTTACACAAATGAGATTTCATTAGCAGGTCAGTTCTCTTCAGATTTTGTGAAAGCCAGCAAAGAAGCCTTTAGTCATCTTGCTTTGGAAGTGATTTTACCAAGATTGCCTATCTTCAGTTAAAGATAAGTACTGAGTCATAGAGGTGATATTATACTTAATCTCACAGAAGTAAAAAATGTACATTTTTATATTTAGAAATAAATGAATCACTAGCAAAAGAAGAGATAACATTACAAAAAGGAAGACAAAACCAAGATTTTACTCTTTGGGGAGGCCAAAATTCAAGCTATATGCTTTTCAGATAATTTTATTACTGAATTACATCTGAGTTAGAAATAGGATCATAAAGAAAACACATAAATATAAACTTGAAAGAGTTATTTGATTAATGTCTGAATAAACATGTATTTAATATAGTAAAAATGTGTATCCATCCATTCCTTTCTAGTTTTTTAAAGTTCTTGTTGACTTCACTAGATAGAACTGATTTCTGTCTATGAACACACAAAATAATGAAGCAGTTCAGCCTAATGAGTAGAATGTTAGCAGGTGGGATGGAATGCGGGCTTTGATGTGTGATTATACATTTGGACTTTCCCCTGAGTCTTTGCTATTGCTACCATAAGGGCCAACCCGGGGGTGGCTGCTCTTCTTTCTGAGCCTCAGAACAAGATGTGGACTGGACCTGAGAAGTGCAGGCCTCCAGAATGAAGCAGAACTACCATCAGTCCTTGCTTTCAGGAGCTAATTCCCATTTCATCCTGAGCATGTGAGTCAACCCAGTCAAGATCGCAGAGATGTGCCTGTGAATCTGCAGGTGAATGAGGAAAAAAAAAAAACAGTTTCTTACTTTGTGCTGCTGGGATGCAGGGGCAGTCTGCTTTGATGCAATAACTGTGAGCTACCATCTGTAGCATGTTTTGGACATCTTGCTTTCTAATTGTACCGTAAGGTCTTCTATGATACTGTTGATTCTTTACCTCAGGAAAACTCTGTGTATTTTTTCTCCAATTGTTGTTTCTAAGCAGTACTTCTACTTTCTCAAGGAAACTAAGATGCATTTATGTGAAATTTTAATTCCATTGTTACCACTTTTCTCAGCACTGGTCACATTTTAACCTGCATCCTGAGTGGATTTCATTTGCATTTTCTCCACATAATTGATTCAAATTTTTATAGTCCAGATTTTTTTTTTTAACCATTAGTAGTGTTAGGTAGGAAGTTAGCTATGAGCTTATGTGCGTATGACAAAGGCCTAAAGAGAAGATTTCTATGTCCAGCATATGCATCTGCATCTCAAAGTCATCCCGATAATGCTTCAGGGGCAGCCCAGTGTTCGTATCCTGCCCTGTCCCCTTCTACCTGATAACCTGCCAGGTGGGGGTCCCCACCCCTTCTGCCTGACAAATCTTCCACAATCTCCCAGATGCAGCCCAGTATCTGCATTTCAAATATCCTGCTTGGGATCCCCATTCTCTAGGGGGTCCTGCTCACCCTTCCTCTGAACCCAGGATGGTGCTAGCTAGGCTTCCTCCTGTCTGATACCTTCAAGGGAAAACTCAGATAGGAGCTTCTTAGTATTTACAGCCATAAAATCTTTTGTTTCAGGAGGAAATGTGTGAAGACAGAGACCCATCTCCTTAAAAACCCTGGCCTAAATGTAGACTGGGCACTCTTTCTCAGGTCCTGTCTGGAAAGGTGCCCATCCATTCTTGCGGATGTCCCTACCCTAATAAACTTTGCTACTTCTACTTTCCACTACTCTGTCTCACGCCTGAATTCTTTCTTGCGCGAAGACAAGAACCCTCCAATTTCTCCGGTAATAGTAGAATTTTACATCTTTAACGGTGGTTTTTGTTTTTAATGACAACATTTATGAATTATTTCTAAATATATTATTCCAATTTTTAAAGTTATTCTTCATTTAAATGTAGATATATTTATGCACTTATTTTGAAAGAGTTACAGAGAGAGAGGGGAGGTGTGGCAGAAGACTTAATCTTTTAATTAGACTTGTTTCTAATTGACATGATTAAAGTTGTGGTAGAGGCCTTCCCAAGGTCAGAAGAAGAAAAAGGGAGGAGCCCGTTCTGGGAATGAAATGCGGCTGTTATCTGCTTACCTATGAATATTTCAACTACAGTCCCTACCTACTTATATGTAACCATTTCAGATTCTGCTTGTTAGTACAGAGCAATGATGTTAACACTTGCCAGACAGGCTCAGTATGTGTGTGGAAAAAAAAAAACATCTTCAGTGACTGTGTTTGCACGTACAATATGTATCAATCCTGTGGCCGCCATGCAACATTAGAATATACCATCAAATATATGCAGGTAACCATATAAGGGAGACAAAGAGGCTAAAACTATATAGAAGGGAAAACCTTTCTTTGTTCAGGGCTCATGATTTTGGATAAGAAATTCCACCTGGGCCTTATGCTTGCATAATAAAAGACTACTTCCTATTAAGAGGCCTGGTGTCTTATCTGGGTATAGGAATCCTGCTACAAAGTCAGTGAGAGAGAAATCTTCCATCTGCTGTTTTGTTCCCCGAAGTCCACAGCAGCCAGTGCTGGGCTGGGCCAAAGCCAGCGGCAAGGACTTCAACCAGGTCTCCTACCTGGGTGGCAGGCACCCACAGGTTTGCAGGCCATCTTCTGCTGCTTTTCCCAGGCCATTAGTAGGGATCTGGATCCAAAGTGGAGCAGCCAAGACACCAATTGGTCTCCATATGGGATGTTGATGTCACACACAGTGGCTTTACCTACTATGACAAAATGCCCACCCTTCTTTATTTTAAATTTTTCCTTTATTTGACAAAGGACACAAACTATTTAATTTCTAAAGAAATCATCTTTTAAAAAAAAAAAAAAAACTGAAAATTGTCCCATCAGTGGACTCTATAGATATAACGAATGCAAATGAATTCCTTCTGTTCTGGTGATAAGCTGTTAAACCTCTCCTAATCAAAGGTATGATGCTTAGTTCTCTTTGTGAGAACTCATAAGGAGGTCATGTCCAGTTTCTACTCTATAACATCCCTTTTTGTTCCCAATATGTAGTATTCAGTGAAAAGTGGGAAATCCACTCCTAAGTATAGGTGCCCCCAAAGGAAAAAATTTCAAATAATTATGGAAAATGGAGATAAAAAATAAAATTAAAAACATAAACTTTATTTCTGAACATAAGTTCCATCAAGTTCAAAACACTTTTTTTTTTTTAATTATACCTGTTACTTAGTCCATCCCCAATGAACTGAAGTTGCTTGGAATTTAACAATGTCGATGCAGCCTTTTTGCCATTAATTTTAAAAAAGGGTGTCTTTTACAGTTTTTTAAGATCAGAAAACAAAAAGAGATCAGAAGAAGTCAAAACCACACTGCAGGTGAGTGATGAAAAATTTCCCATTGAAACTCTGACAAAATGACCCTGTTTGATAACAGGAATGAACAGGAGCATTGTGATGGAGAACTCTCTGGTAAAGCTTTCACTTGTACTTTTACCCTAAAGCTTTGCCTCACTTTTAAATCACTCTCTTCATAAGCAGATGTCATCATTCTCTGGCTCTCCAGAAAGTTGACAGGCAAAATTTTTGATCATCCCAGAAAAGTGTCACTGTAACCTCTGTTATCGAGTGGTCCCATTTTGCTTTGAGTTGAACACTTTCACTTCATCATTGCTCTTTTCTTCAGGATCATGTTGGAAAATCTGTTTCCACGATTGAAAGAATTCTTGGAAAACTGCTTTAGACTCTTTGTTCTGGTCTGAAAATGTTCATTCAACTCTGCTGTTGACTACAGGTAATTTGGGCAACAACAGATTTGGCATCCATTGAACAGAAACCTCTTCTACTTTAATTGCACAGTCAGAATTGTGTTAGCTGAACCAACTGAGGTGCCTATGGTGTTGGCTATTATTTCTCAATCGTTGGTTCTATGCAATAGGGCATGAACAAGGTTAATGCTCTCCTTAAAAATGAGTATGAATGGCCTGCCACTGTGGCAAAATCTTCAACATCATTTTGCCCCTTTCTGAAATGAGTTAATCATTTATAAGTTGCAAGTTTCTTTGGACCACGGTCCACATAAACTCCTCATGAATCATTAAGGGTTTTACCATTCTTCTGCTCAAGCTTCACTGGGCATTTGATGCTTGTTATTATTTCAATTTTAGGAAATTTTTGACAGTGATTGTTTTTGAAATGATGAGTTGTTCTTGTTAGTGCTTCAAACTAGAACCTACTCTGATACATTATAGCAACAAAGACTGAATTATTTTGGCACAAAAATTTTTAAAGCCCATTTATAGTGTTTTAATAAGTGTTTTCCGTGAGTGTTTTGAAGACATCTTGTTCTAGCCTACTAGTAAAGCAATTTAGATTTTTGCTATAACATTTGTCTGTCTGCTATAAATTCTCTACTTTCCTCAAACTTAATTGTCATTCACCAAATATTATCTTTAAGGAAATAAGTATGTCAATTACTTTCCCATTTGACCTATGCAACAAAAACCCTTTTAATTATTTAAAATGTCTTTGGCTCTGCAGCAGTCATTTCTTTCAGGAGAACTGTGATATTTCCCCTGTAAGCATTAATGCAAATCCTTTGAGAACAGGCTGTCAGTATCTCTCTATCTCACTTGATCCATTTCTTACTACTCATCACATATAAATTGGGAAAAATGTGAGTTTAACAGGAAGGGGCATATTATGCTCTAAACTTTTATGAGATTGCTGTTCTAGATGAAAGCTTCAAAAAGAGATGGGGCACGTGTGTCAACAGCACACAAGGAAGTGGTACAGCAACAGATACAGAAAAAGACTGACCAAATGTCTGTGGGAATATATACCAGAATGAAAGTCATGAACAGCAGCTGCTCCATGAACCAGCAGGGGATAAAGAACCCACAGGACATGGGAAGCAAGAAATGTGGAGATGTGGCAATCAAGTTTCATTCTGGGTAGCTAAGTCCTACTATTACACGAACAGTTATAAAAAGATGAATGGCATTTTTACTCCATTCTGCTTATGTAAATGCTACATGAAGAAACCCCCAAAAGGCACATTAATAACACAACACTGGACCTTAGTTGTTGTGAAATATTTGATATAATTACATGAATTCATCTGTAGTGGAATGGAATGAAAGTCAGACATCAAAGGTTTGAGAGTTAATAATTACTGAATGCTAATACTTACCAACCCAAAATTCTATGCTTCATTGTATTATTATATTTTGTTAACATATTAGGTTAAATAACATAAAATGAAACCTTGTATTCCTATAGTGCAGTAGTAAAAAAAATTTGGTTCCCTGAATGTTGACTGAGAGTGGAATCAGTGTGTATGAACGGTATTCCCCATGTGTCTTCAGTGAAAGAAATAGATGGCTGTCAGGAAAATCAAGAGGAAGAAGCAGAATCTTATACTTAATTTATTTTTGACATTTATTTACTCAAAAGGCAGTTACAGAAAAGCACACAGATACACACACACACACGCACACACAGAGATCTACCATCTGCTGGTTTACTTCTCAAATGGCCATAAAGCCTGGTGTTGGGCCAAGCTGAAGTCAGGAGCCTGGAAATCCATTCAGGACTCCCATGTAGGAGTAGAGGCCCAAGTACTTGGCCATCTTCTGCTGCTTTCTCAGGCACATTTTCAGGGAGTTGGATCAGATATGGAGCTGCTGGGACTTCCACTGGCACCTATATAGGATACCATCTTTGTAGGTGGTAGCTTAACCCACTGTATCACAATACCAGCACCAACACTTAAATTCTTAAAAAATCAATATTGTCATTGTCAAATGAAAAATACATACTGCCTCTGAATTTTTCTACCAATCAGAAAACGGGGAATTGCTGAATAAAGATTTAAAAGCTTTTAAAATATAGCAATGACAGTAATAATAATTAAAACAAAATATTTTTTCTCAATTATCTTTGAAATGTCCATTAAAATCTAAATGATTTTGATATGTAAGCTCATTTTTCAGCAATGGATTAATTTTATAAGCTCTTACTGAGGAAATTAAAAAATATTATCGAACTACAAATCTGTTAAGAGCATTGTGTGATCACTTTATGTAATTTACCTACTGACAATTCCTTTGAATACAGGGGGCTTAACTACTATTGTGTTGTTTTGCAGAAAGATACAAATACTCTAATTCCTTGGAGTTTTCTCCTTAGGGTATTTAATTAGGCGAATATTTAATCATCTCACAGCAATATCATGTAGTTTCCTGGACTGTGAATGATATAAGTATTTATGAGACTAATAAATCGCATTTCTCAAATATGTATTACAACAAGGGTGGAATGGAAAATGATACATTGAAGAATTAAATTCTAGAAAATTAAGAAGTCACTGTTAGTAGAGATACCATAAAAATGAAAAGTATGACTTTCAAGCATCAGTGAGCAGCTTTCCTTGGCTCTGATATAGAAGAAACAGTCCTCAACACATTCAAGGCAATATATGACAAACCCACAGCCAGCATCATACTGAATGGGGAAAACGTTGGAAGCATTTCCACTAAGATCTGGAACCAGACGAGGATACCACTTTCACCATTGCTGTTCATTATAATTCTGGAAACTTTACTGAGCTATTAAACAAGAAAAAGAAATCAAAGGGATACAAATTGGAAAGGAGGAAATCAAATTATCCCTGTGTGCAGTTGATATGATCCAATATATAGGGAAACCAAAAGCTCCACCAAGAGACTATTGGAATTCATAAGAGTTTGGTAATTGCAGGATATAAAATCAACACACAAAAATCAATAACATTTATACACAGAAAATACCATGGTTGAGAAAGAACTTGTGAGATCTGTGCCATTCACAATAACTAAAAAAATTTTAAATACTTTGGAATAAATTTGACCAAGGAGATGAATGATTTCTACAATGATAATTATAAAACATTACAGAAAAAAATAAAATACAGGAAAAGTTGAAAAATCTTCTATGTTTGTGGCTTGAAAAAATATCATTGAAATGTCCATTATCTCCAAAGTAATTTACAGATTCAATGCAATCCCAATCAAAATATCAATTACATTCTTCTAAGATCTAGATTAACTAGTGCTAAAATTCATATGAAAACACAAGAAACCCTGAATAGCTAAAGCAATCTTATACAACACAAACAAAGCTGGAGGCATCCCAATATATGATTTCAAGACATACTACAGGGCAGTTATAATCAAAACAGGCTAGTACTGGCACAAAAAAATAGATATGTAGAGCAATGAAACAGAGTAGAATCCAAAAAATCAATGCACACATCTAGAACCAAGTAATCTCTGACAAAGGTGCCAAAATCAACCTCTGGAAGGATAGTCTCTTCAACCAACAGTGTTGGGAAAATTGGATCTCCAAGTGCAGAAGCATGAAAAGATGCCCTCACCTTACACCTTATAAAAAATCAATTCAAAATGGATCAAATATCTAAATCTACTAATTTATACCATCAAATTACTAGAGGAGAACATTAGGGAAACTCTGTTAGAGATTGGCAAAGGCAAACATTTCTTGAAAAAGATCTCAGGAACACAAGCAAGAAAAGAAACAATAGACAAATGGGATTACATCATGCTGAGAACCTACTGCATTACAAGGAAACATTCAACAAAGTGAAGAGGCAACCAACAGAATTGGAGAAAATATTTGCAAAATATGCAGCTGATGAAGGATTAATATCCAGAATATAGTAAGAGCTCAAGAATCTCAACAACAACAAATCGATCTAGTTAAGAAATGGGCAGGCCGGCGCCGCGGCTCACTAGGCTAATCCTCCGCCTTGCGGCGCCGGCACACCGGGTTCTAGTCCCGGTCGGGGCACCGGATTCTGTCCCGGTTGCCCCTCTTCCAGGCCAGCCCTCTGCTGTGGCCAGGGAGTGCAGTGGAGGATGGCCCAGGTGCTTGGGCCCTGCACCCCATGGGAGACCAGGAAAAGCACCTGGCTCCTGGCTCCTGCCATCGGATCAGCGCGGTGCGCCGGCCACATCGCGCTGGCCGCGGCGGCCATTGGAGGGTGAACCAACGGCAAAAGGAAGACCTTTCTCTCTGTCTCTCTCTCTCACTGTCCACTCTGCCTGTCAAAAAAAAAATAAAATAAAAAAAAAAAAAAAAAAAGAAAGAAATGGGCAAAGGACTTGAACAGGCATTTTTAAAAAGAGGAAATTCAAATGGGCAAGAGACACAAGAAAAAATGCTCAGGATCACTATACATCAGGGAAATGGAAATTGAAACCTGTAAAAGAAGCAGTAGTCATTATAACATGCAATATGCCTATAATTCTATACAATAGAATAGTATGTTCATTCATACTATTTCAGGAGAACTTCCAATGTTATAAATTATCTCTTGAATATAAAATAATGTAACAAGACACTTCATATGTAAACTGTATCACTTAATTAGACATTAGGGGAATTTTTATCAGGTACTGACTTAAGATAGGAAAAATAGTAGATTATAATCATGGTTTCATAGAAAAAGGATCATGATAAATATTATATATAAATATATATATGTGATTATCCTACAGATATATACACATGTATACCATTGCTGATTTCTCTTATATTTTAAGGAGATTTTAAATCACAAAACTAATTTTAATTTCAACATGTCATATGTGTTTAATGGAATTAAAACCCTTGCATCTAAGAATCAGGTCTACATTTGGTAGGTTTATTTGTCTCTTAAATTAACAATTGTGGTATATGACAAGAGTAATCAACTGATGTCTATAGGCAATGATGCCTCTTTAACATGCTTTATTTTGCTCTGTTATAAAACCTAGTCCACTATTTAAGAAAAAAGTGTAATTAAGAACACAATACCAGTGTCTTAACTTTTATTTCCATATATGATTATACACTATACTTCTAGGTTTTATTGTTGCATTTCCACTAACATTGAACTATTGACCTCTTATCTAAATGTAAAGGGTAACGTTCATTAACAGTAATGAAGATGATAACCACTACATACAAAGATACTTCATAAAGTTTACGTG
This sequence comes from Oryctolagus cuniculus, assembly GCF_964237555.1. Taxonomy (NCBI): domain Eukaryota; kingdom Metazoa; phylum Chordata; class Mammalia; order Lagomorpha; family Leporidae; genus Oryctolagus; species Oryctolagus cuniculus. The sequence goes on along the minus strand of NC_091436.1, from coordinate 14,318,924 downwards.
AAAATGAAATAGATTTTATTTCTTGTGATGCAAAAAATTTTTAAGTGAGATCCTAGGAACGGTCTTCAAAGTTTGTGGAAAATGCATAACATGAATAAAGTCTGTATGAATTCCATGCTTTCATATGCTTTCAATATGTGCCAGTTTTAATTTTTTTTGGTTAACTAACTCCTGTAAAACTCTATGAGGTAAGCATTATTGTTATATTTAACTCAGATATATACTGAAGTGCAAGAAGTTTGAATAACTCATCAAAGGAGGCACTATTTATAGGTGTAGAAGTCTGGATTCAAGTCCTGGCCATGTATTTCAGGTGTTGAATCTCTAACAACATACTGGGGACTGGTGCTGTGGAGTAGCAGGTAGAGCTGCCACCTGCAGTGCCATCATCCCATATGCGTGCCAGTTTGAGTCCTGGCTGCTCCACTTCTGATCCAGCTCTCTGCTATGGCCTGGGAAAGCAGTAGAAGATGGCCCAAGTCCTTGGGCCCCTGTACTCATGTGGGGGACCCAGAAGAAGCTCCTGGCTCCAGGCTTTGGATCGGCACAGCTCTGGCTATTGGGGCCAACTGGGGAGTGAACCAACCCATGGAAGACTTTCTCTCTTTCTCTGCTGCTCCTTCTCTCTCTGTGTAACTCTGACTTTCAAATAAATAAACAAAGCTTAAAAAAAAAAAAAAAAGAAACGCAGGCGCTGCGGCAAACTAGGCTAATCCTCCGCCTTGTGGCGCCGGCACACCGGGTTCTAGTCCCAGTCAGGGTGCCGGATTCTGTCCCGGTTGCCCCTCTTCCAGGCCAGCTCTCTGCTGTGGCCAGGGAAGTGCAGTGGAGGATGGCCCGAGTCCTTGGGCCCTGCACCCCATGGGAGACCAGGATAAGTACCTGGCTCCTGCCTTCGGATCAGCGTGGTGCGCTGGCCGCAGCGCGCTGGCCGCGGTGGCCATTGGAGGATGAACCAACGGCAAAGGAAGACCTTTCTCTCTCTCTCTCTCTCTCACTGTCCACTCTGCCTGTCAAAACAACAACAACAACAACACTGGGCTGGCACTGCGGCTCACTAGGCTAATCCTTCGCCTGTCGTGCTGGCACCCGGGGATCTAGTCCTGGTTGGGGTGCTGGATTCTGTCCTGGCTGTTCCTCTTCCAGGCCAGCTCTCTGCTGTGGCCCGGGAGTGCAGTGGAGGATGGCCCAGGTCCTTGGGCCCTGAACCTGCATGGGAGACCAGGAGGAAGCGCCTGGCTCCTGGCTTTGGATTGGCGCAGCACGCCGGCCATAGCTGCCATTTGGGGGTGAACCAATGTAAGGAAGACCTTTCTCTCTTTTTCTCTCTCTCACTTTCTAACTCTGCCTGTCAAAAATTAAAAAAAAATAAATTAATTAAAAAATCACCACACTATAATGTTGCTGCTGATCACTAAACAGAAGAGTAGGCATTGGAGACACATTTTGAGCTAATCAGTTGTTTTGTATTTTTTTTAAATGAACAACAATAATATGAAACAAATAGGAGAAAATGTCATTAGAGGGGTATGTATTATTTCATTTTAGCTGTTGTATTCCACTTACATGAGTACCTGTAGTAGTCAAACTCATGGAAAATTAAAGCAGAATGGTGGGTACCAGAGTTCTGGAGGTGGGAGCTGAGCAGAGTGGTCAGTTGTTCAATGGGTATAGAGTGTCCATCAGTTTTGCAAGCTCAAAACACTCTGGAGATGGGTTGCTTACAATGTGAATGGGCTTAATGCTGCTGACCTGTATACTTAAAGATAATTTAAAGAGTAAAAGAAAAAAACACTAGAATCAGTTAAATAATCTATGAAAGTCCTCAAATGAACCATGTTCTTTGTTGAAAAGATAGTAATTCAAAATAGTTCACCCTATGTTCAGGGGGCTGCCATGGCTTTCCATCTCAGGGTGAAATCATTCTTACTAGTCATATGAATGGCCTCTTCAGACTCTCCTGGGATTCCACATCACTCTCTCTCCAAGTCCATCCTGCTCCAATCACACTAACTTCTGTGCTGGCTGTTGAGCTTCCAGGTAGTTTTTTGCTTCAAGACTTTTACAGTGGCTCCATTTTCACCCCCTGCTGCCTTAACCAGAATTTTATGATGAACCCAACAGATTGGAGAAAAGAAGAGAACAGAAATGATTTTAAGTTATGAATCATAAGTTATAGTTCCTAGCAGAAGTGCAATATATTATTCTTCTGCATAGGAGATGTTAGAGAGATGTTTATAGTGTATTTACAGAATCCTGATTGTAACTAACTGTGGTGGAGGTTGGGATAGATATATCTCCATCTGGGTAACCATGCACCAGTCAAAACATCGAAAGAATGAAAAAACAGATACTGATTGGTGACTAGCACTCAACATCACTGACATGCTATATTGAAGGTTATGACTATAATTTTTCCTATTACATCATTCCTACCAAAATTGCATATTTTATGTTCAGTCACCATATGTAATATGATGTGTCCTACACAAATTCATAGGTTAGAGAATATTTGGAATCCAATATACCTATATATTGTATTTTCATACTATAGTATCTACTATTTGAGGGAATTTTAAAATTTTTATTTGAATAATTTTTACAATATCTATAAACCTTTCAAAATGACTCTATCTGAATAGAATATACATTTACTTTGAGAAGTTTCACTGTTTGCAAAATAACCTTTAATATTTGCTTTCATGTTTCCAAGTTGAGTTATGTGGGGAGCAACCGGACTAGACTGAGTTACTGGAATTAAGACTTATTCTATGCATCTGCTCTCCCACAATATGGCGCTGGGAGAGAAGTAAACAGCTTCCGCACAGCTGCCTCCAGTTCAACTAATAAACTGTAGGACTTGCTCCTGATTGGAGGAGAGCAGCGTACTCGGCGTGTGGGCAGCCGAGTTGGGATTGGCGGAGGAGGACTATAAAGGAGGAGAGAGACGGCATGCACCAGGAACATCTATGGGGAACATCTAAGGGAACCCGTGCAGCCCCCGAGAAAGCCGGCCGGCGGTGTGCCGCTCCCCTGCGGAAGTGGGGAATGCGGCCAGGGGGAACTGCCCTTCCACGGAGGTGGAAGGGATAGTAGCCAACCCGGGAAGAACCAGCAGCAAACCCGGGGAGGGCCGAGCAGACGAAAGAACAGCGCAGGGTCCTGTGTCGTTCCTCCATGAAGAGGGGGAGCGACAAGTTACTTACTACTTTCACTCTCATATTGATTTTCTACTTCAAAACTAAGAAGTAAAATGAGTAATGTTTGAATCATTTCTTAGTCCAGAGCTTCTCCTAAATGTGCTATGGCAATGTGGTGTAGCAGGTTAAGCTCCCATTTACAATGCCAGCATCTCATATCAGAATGCTGGTTTGAGTCCTGGTTGTTCTGCTTCTTGTCCAGCTTTCTGATAGTGAGCCTGAGAAGGCAGCAGATAATGGCCCAGGTATTGGGTCCCTGCTCCCACCTGAAGCTCTTGGCTCCTGGTTTTGACTAAACCCAGTTCTGACTTTAGTAGGCATTTGGAAACTAAATCACTGGATGGCAGATCTCTTTCTGTCTATCGACTCTCCTTCTGCATTCAACCTTTCAAACAAATAAGTGAAAAATCTTTTAAAAGATTGAATATACCATGACTGCCTAGAGATTTGCAGGACACCTGCAACAGATATGTCTTTTAAGTATATTGTACAAGAAAAGTATTTTGGTTGTGCAATATTTCACAATGATAGTTATGCTACATTTATTCACTATCTCTAAAACTACAAAGCAATCAATTAGCTTGAGATACATCCCAGGAGAAATAAGGCTTTTCAATATGTAGCTAATAAAAGCTACTATTCTTCACAGAGATGAGGGGATCAAGGTGTATCTGTGTGTGTGTGTGTGTGCGTGTGTGTATTTATTTTGTGTTCCTTTCTACAGAACAAGATTTTGAAGGCTTGTAATAAGCCTCTCATATTTGTGGATAACATATGATAATGGACTCTAAATTTAATGTCCCATGGTACAGTTTTACTCTGTGGGTTGAGCATTTGCATTTAAAAATATGAGTCAATCATATTAAACAGGATTCAGAATACAGTATTATCTTTCTAGAAATGGACATAGAGTCTTTATTCTTTCTTCAAAAGATCTTTAGAGTTAAGATTAGTATGTAGTTATCCCCCAGTTTCTAATGTGGGATTGGCTCTAGGACCTCCCATGGATACCAAAATCCACAGATATTCACATTTCTTATATAAAATGGCACAGTATTTCTGTGGAACCTATGCACATCCTTCCATATAATTTATATAATATTTTAAAGACTTTCACATGTATACATTGTGCAATGTCACATGGTTAAAAATGTGCAACTTTTAATGTCTACTAAAAATTACGAAACATAAAAATTATAATTCACTTATTTATAATGGAAATGGTATGTCAGTTGTTGTACTGTGTTGTTTTTATTTGTATTAATTATTATATTTTTTATGGTTTTGAGAAAATATTCTCTGTCCACAATTAGTTGAATCCACAGATGCAGATGACTAAACTATATCTTAATCTACAATCAATAATTGTTAAAGTACAAAATTTGAAATTTTTTTTCCATATTGAAACTTTTCGCCAGTGCCACGGCTCAACAGGCTAATCCTTTGCCTACAGCACCAGCACACTGGGTTCTAGTCCCGGTCGGGGCGCCGAATTCTGTCCCAGTCACTCCTCTTCCTGTCCAGCTCTCTGCTGTGGCCCAGGAGTGCAGTGGTGCATGGTCCAAGTCCTTGGGCCCTGCACCTACATGGGAGACCAGGAGAAGCACCTGGCTCCTGGCTTCGGATATGCAGCGGCCATTAGGGGGTGAACCAACAGAAAAGGAAGACCTTTCTCTCTGTCTCTCTCTCTCACTGTCCACTCTGCCTGTCAAAAAAAAAAAAAAAAAAAAAAAAAAAAACTTTTCTAAAGAGCTGAGTTTAGGACAGAGCTTTCCATTCAGATACACATAAAGATATTAATATTGCTCCATTACTCATTCTGTAAAATCAGAAAATATATTAGAAGAAACACTTTGAGAATCAAAAGGAAAGAAATGTCATACAATTATAATAAACATAAATTATAAATATTTTGTAATAAAATTAACAACTATTCATTCATATATGTACATAGCTTCATTTGAAAATAGTCTCCTCATATTTAATACAGAAAACTAACTCATCTATACAGATGTATAAAAACACTAGCTCACTAGCTGACCTTTTCTTTCCTGACTCACCCTCTCCTCTCTCCTTAATCTTTAAAAATCATGAGATAATTAGAGCAAAGATAATATTTTCTATACTTAAAATGTTTACATATAATATTTTGCATATTTAAAGGTACACCAAAAATTCATGTAAAATGGAATTAGAAGATAAATTTATCTTGGTGTAAAAAGGTTGAACTTCATGCATAGTTTTCAGTAACACATATTTTCCATGAACTTTTGGTTTTTTAAAGAGATTTATTCATTTATTTAGAAGGCAAATGCTCATAAAAGGAGATAGAAAGAAAGAGGGAGAGAGAGAGAGAGATTTTCCATCCTGTAATCCTGTAATTTGGCCATTTTCTGCTGCTTTCCTTGGTGCATCATCAGGGTGGAAAATAATCCATTTATGGCGCTACACCAGAACAACTGAGACTAAATAATTTGTATGGATTAGGTAGCTATTTTCTCATAATTCTGTAGACAAAGAATTCCAAGATCAGGGTGTTGGTAGATTTGGCTGCCTGATGGACAACTGATGTTTGCTTCCAAGGTAGTGTCCTCCAGAAGGGAAGTAGGCTGTGTCCTCACAGGGAAAAAGGTAGAAGGACCAGTGGTGTGGGTGATCCTGTGCCTGGCTGGAAGACTTCCTGCCTAGCCTATGCAGGAAGTCAAGAGAGCATGGCACACCATGCCCCCTGAGGAAAACCCTGGTTGAGGACTCAGCACACTGGGACCCCCACACATGACCTGACTGCTGGCAGGCAACAAGGACCCCAGGCACTTTAGCCACATCCCCATTTTATTTTGAGGGTCCTTGTAATTGTCAAGTAGGTAAATAGCTCCCAGGTGTGGCCCAGACCCATAAGACCACCTGGAAGGCTACATGGGCTACATGACCTTCAAGCTGATTGGAGAAGCATAGTGGCACCAATACCGGCTATATCCTATAGAATTTGCTACCCTGAGCTAGCTACTACCCTTTGTCTGCCCTATAAAACCTTGTGCCTAACTGCTAATAAATGGACATGTTCACCAAAACTGTATCCAGTGCCTTTGCTGAAGAACGCCATTGCCCCACCATCCTGACAGTGTGGGTCCCACAGGACAAGCCCACACAAAGGGCCAACTTCTTTAACCCTTTATATTAGGACACCAAATCCCATTCTTGAGGGCATAGCTCTTGGGACACAATTATCACTCAGCACTAATGCAATGAGAATTAAATTTCAACAGGAGTTTTTAGAGAGGACAAAAACATTCAAATCATAGCCCTATTAAGTGTAGGGAATTATACAAATTGTCCAAACTCTTTCTTATTGCTCATCCCTAAATGAAAGTAATAAAATACCTAGTTCTTAGTGCTTTAATTTTTCAATCAAATTGAATATATAAGTTGCACTTAGCATAGTGTTTCATAATAACAAGATGGCCTACTGCACAACCTTCAAGGAATTTTCACACTGCATGCCCTTTATAGCCCTCAATTAATGTGAATTTCTAAAATTTATATTCTTTTTCTAGTGAAAAATGCTTTGAAGGGAGACATCCTTCTATACAACGTGAAAATCTGCATATATTTATGACTTCAAATTATGTAAATTATTTTCTTACATCTGCCAATTGTGCATTGCATTCACTCAATTTGCTCTTATGATTAGAAGATATATTCTCTGTTAAAGTTATCCTATTTCATCATTAAGAGTCATAGTTTTAGGAAACAGCAGTATTAGCACACAGTTGTCCCTCACTTAATCCATTATAAATATGTTCACATAAAGTTAAATGCTAGTGAAATATTTGAAACCAACCTTAGCAAGCATACTAGTTAAAATAATAATAAAAGATACTAGTTAAAATACTCATAAAATAATCATAAAACAGATTATTTAGTCAATTAAGTAAACTTTTCCATAACTTATAGTGATGCTCACATAGAAATTTTATATTTCACTCCCTTATGGATACCAACAATAGCCAAGAATCAATTACTTATTAGGCAAAGGCAAATGGGTTTAATAACAAACTTGTCAACAGCCACATTGGGAGCCAGAGAACACTAAAATACATTTTCAAGAAAAAAAAGACAAAACTGTAAAGACAACAGTAAGGAACATTTCAAGAAAAAGTGACCACTTGACTCAAATATTGGTTTAAGTTCAAATTGATCATTATATTAAATAATACAGAGTTATATGTGACCTTGGTATTTAAACTGATAGTGAGTAGAAAAAGTATCAACTGCTTCTTTTCAAATAAAATTAGAAAAGGAAAGTTAGAAGTAAATACATGGAACTTTTTGTCATAATGTTTTACTCTAAGAAAAGAAGAAATCTGGGGTTTAGCTAGAGTGCAAAGTACAGTAAGGAGAAGACTTGTGTGTTTCTGTGTGTGTGTGTGCTTCATGGTCACAAAAAATTTCAACAAATGCCAACAAACTAAAATCATACAAGCCACAAGCTGTGCTCTGGCTTCAAAGAAATAAAATTAAGAGAGAGAAAGAGAGAAATCAGCTCATATTTCCCACATACTTAGAAATTAGAAATCACATTTTAATAGTTAGAAAAATGGTGTTATTATAACTGTAGCAATTGAAACTGAAGTAAATGAAGACATCATGCATATAAGCAAGTGATATGGAACCCAAACTTAAAAGAAATTGTGTACCCAAGAATACACGTTTTAAAAAATAATGAGTAGCATTACTTTCTTAAAAATATGCCTTATTAGGCACTTCAAAATTCTTACAGAAATGTCATATTATAACTATTCAGCTCATTCTACCAAAGAGCCTGAGGCTCAGACTTTGTACTCAGTTGCAAAGCTACCTAAGGGAATCTGACTGCATTTGACATTACAGCTATTGATACTCTGCCACTCACATAGCGTGGGGATATATTGCCTTCAGGAAGTGCTAAACTAATAATCTTTCCTTCTTCCAAACTCTACTTGTTCATTTCTTCTGAAAACATCTTGCTCTCTGCACTAAGATTCAGCCAGAAGTTGAGTCAATGCCCTGGTTTTCAGACGTGAATTCTAGCGGCTTATGTGCATAAATTCATATAAGCAGCTTAGCCACTCAAGTGTGCTTCACTTTACTTTGTTAATTTCCCATAACCACTCCTCCAAGCTCTTTTCTGTGATGGGAAATGGATGACTCCAATCTAATTGTTTATCTTTGGCTTACAGAGAAAAGTCACAAAACTTCCTCTGTTTCTGACCATTCTGAGAAGTTATTGTCTAAAGTTCACATTTCTGGATCCCCTGATGACTAAAATGTTACTGCATCTGGAATAATTTGCCACCTTATTATCTAAAGTGCTTTCTTGATTTTTTCTCTAGTGGCCTTGTTCCCACAGAGCACTCTGAATTTCATGATGCACTTTGTTGTTTGTAGAGAACCAATATTTTCATGGTTTAAAATCAGTATTTGGTAAGGAAGAACTGAATGCTTGCTCCATTGAACAATAAATGCTCTTGGCTCAGAAAATTTAAATTTTCTTTTCTTTTTTTTCCTTCTCTATAAGACTCTAATTGCATATGGAATTGTGTTTTTTCTCAACCACCTATTTCTCCCACTTGCTGTGGTTGAACCAAATGAATAAGAAGTAAAAACAAAGATAACAATAAAAACACAATCAGATAAATAAAAAAGGCCAAGTTGCTTGTCAAAAATTTACAGGCTTCAAAATTGAACTAGTCTCTTCCTAAAGATAATCATACTGGTGTCAGCAGTTAAACAGTGACAAGTAAAATAATGCATTTGCATCCTTACATCTCAAGTTAAGTATCAATTAAAGAGATTTCTTTAAGAAAAAATGCATATTTCAGAACTCTAGATATTGTGAAATGACCACAATGAAGGAGGACTGAGAACTACAGTCCTCACTTTATATTTATGGACAATTGCTTCAAAAACCTCTCAAAGATCCCAAAATCTGCAGATGCTTACTTTAGTTCCTTAAATAAGTTTGCACAGTGTTTGTATGTAGCCTATACAATCCTCCTCTACACTTTAAATCATCTCTAGATTACTTATAATTCCTAATAAAATGTAAAATTGCTGTTATACTGTTGTTTTTTTGTTTGTATTTTTATTGTTGTAACCTTTTTAAAGAGATTTTATTTATTTGAGAGGTAGAGCTACAGAAGGCAGCAGAGACAGAGAGAAAGATCTTCCATCCACTGGCTCACTCCCCACTGGAGTGATGGCTGGAGCTGGACTGATCTGAAGCCAGGAGCCAGGAGCTTCTTCTGGGTCTCCCACGTAGGTACAGGGGACTAAGCACTTGAGCCATCTTCCACTGCTTTCCCAGAAGCATTAGTAGAGAGTTGGATTGGAAGAGGAGCAGCTGGGATAGGAACCAGCGCCCACATGGGATGCTGGCACTGCAGGCAGAGACTTAACCTGCTATACCCCAGGGCTAGCTTTCATTATTTCTTTCTAATATTTTTGATCCATTGTTGGATCTGAATAAGAGGAAACAGTGGATACAGTTTGCTGCCTGTACTTTTATGATGACTAAATATGAAACTTAGAAACAAAATCACAGTTTTTAAAAATATCCATTTTCTCAAATATTTACAATGCTTCAGATCAAATGAACTGCCCTGTTGTATCTATCCTGGGCATTTTTAAAAAAATCTATTCTTGTTCTTTTTATGGTGAAGGTTTTGTTTCATTCAAAATTTATAAAATTTTCCACAAGTGAAAGAAACTACATTTGATCATAATAAAATGACAAAAAAAGAAGTTGAAGTTGGATGACTTTTTAGTTTTTTAGGTTTTTGAAATTATTTTGAAATGCATTGTTTTCCTTTAGTGGCTTTCAGCAGAAATCTCAAATATGAAAATATTTCAGTGTACATTTATATTCTGACTAAATAACAAGGAAATATACAGCTGATTCAACTGAGAGAGAGATACGATACAGAAAGAAAAAATGATGATTAAAAGATAGCCAATGGGCTGGCGCTGCAGCTCAATAGACTAATCCTCCGCCTTGCGGCGCCGGCACACCGGGTTCTAGTCTCAGTCGGGGCGCCGGATTCTGTTCCGGTTGCCCCTCTTCCAGGCCAGCTCTCTGCTGTGGCCCAGGAGTGCAGAGGTGGATGGCCCAAGTGCTTGGGCCCTGCACCCCATGGGAGACCAGGAGAAGCACCTGGCTCCTGCCATCGGATTAGCGCAGTGTGCCGGCCGCAGTGCGCTGGCCGCGGCGGCCATTGGAGGGTGAACCAATGGCAAAGGAAGACCTTTCTCTCTGTCTCTCTCTCTCACTGTCCACTCTGCCTGTCAAAAAAAAAAAAAAAATAGCCGATGAGCAAAGTATTGAAGTAAAGGCACGTAGATATTCTTAACAGCTATTTTATCAGAATAATCTCATTCATTTTAATAGATTACTCTTAAAAGTTGTTTTGCAGCTATGTTAAAATATTCATGGTAACAGGTGAATAAATAAAATCTGAGAACTCCTTACATTTGGTTTTTCATTTTCTATATTGTATTAAGCATTTCCCTCTTTTAAGAAAATAACAGTATCAAAATCTTGCTTAATTGGGGTCCTCCTGCTTTGTGTCTAGAGTATTCCTGTCATTTTTTCCTTCTTAAATCTGTTTCTTGATTTTATGAATTGCACCAATCAATACAACTTCAATATGTCATCAATTATCCTAAATAGCAATTAATATGTCTTTATCATATCTTGGTGTTCTTTAATTTGTTTGAGAGACAGAAAGATGCATTGAAAGCAGAGCAGACAGAGAGTCAGAGCTCCAATCTGCTGGCTCATTCCCCAGATGTCCACAATGGCAGAACTGGGCTGAGTCAAAAGTGGGATCCAGGACCTTAACTCAGATCTTTCATGTGATGGCAGGACCTCAGCCATTTGAGCCATATTAGCTGCTACCCAGCGACTGCATCAGGAGGAAGCTGGAATCAAGAACCAGAGATAAATATAAAACTTCAGTATTTCATTGAAGGGCATGGGTCTCTTCAGCAGAGTTTTAACCACAACACCAAATGCCCACCACTTTCCTTAGTTGTTAATCAAGTCAAAAGTCACAAATCAGTGTGCACTTGTCTATTGTCATTTTCTAACCTCTCCTTGATCTGGGCTGCCTGTAACTGCCTTCCACTCCCACTTTGCTACATCTTCTCATCTATTGTTAGCTGTGTGTATGTTTAAAATAAAAATAATTCTGAATGATAACTTAAGGGATTCCCCTATTGAGGCACTGGATTTATATTCTCTTATACATACATTAGATTTAGCATAAAGTAGCAGTGTACTTCCTCGAAAGTGTCTGCAGCAAAATGTTAAAAAGCTATTCTGTGAAAAACGTTTTAAATGTCAAATATATCTTATCAATTATGGACCAGAAATAGAGTTAAGAAAGTTCTTCTATAGAGCAACTGCCCAGGGCCTGCAAAATAAAGTGCTCTTAAAAATATGGGAGAGGTGAAGATTTCATCTGAATTTTCACACATATTTGATGACACGATTTTGTGTTGTTTTCCTCCATATTCTCTTCCAGGACCCGAAATCTAAGGATGTTAGTTTTGGAACTACTGGTTTACAAACATTTTGATATCTATATTACTTATTCAGAAGCATTTATGCTAATTATCTGATGGACAGATAGAACAAGACATATAGAGAGATGATACATAGAGAGATGATAGATGATAGCTAGAGCAAGCACGAGCTCCCATCTTCTGATTCCTCTCAAAATGTCTGCATGGCCAAGGAGGCTGAAGCTAAGAGCTGGAGACTCAATCTAGGTCCCGTTTGTGGGTGGCAGGAACCCAGCTATGTGAGCTACCATCTGCTGCCTCTCACAGTCCACGTTATCAGAAAGTTGTATTCAGGAAGTGGAGCCAGATATGGAATCCAGCAACTCCAATGTAGGAGGTGAGCTGCCTAACTGGCTGCTTAACCCCTAGATCAAACAACCACCATTTGCTTTTAAACAAGTAATTCATGCATATGTAATATAGTATAAAAGGAGTAGCAAGTTAACAATAAGTCATTTTCTCCTTATGAACCTTGGTCCCCTAGTTTGCCTCCTTAAAGCCAGCTATTAATGAATTTTTGAACCTTCTAGAGATGGATAGAATCTATTCTTTAGGCAGAATATTTTTCCATATGTTACTTTTCCACTTAAAGATAATCCTACATGAGTTAAAAAAGTGATTGCTGACTTACTTAGACATGCATGTGATCCAAAAGAAGTATACTCCATATTTTATTCAACAAGTCCTCATTCATGGCTTGTTACAAATCTTTTGGCCATGGCAAGAAATGCTGCCAATGATATAAATATTTGTAAACACAAATATTAGTAAAAATGTATGGCCTATGTAAATATGTCCAAAGTCTTATCACTATTGTGATCCAAAAAGGTGAAAAAGTGAAAATGAGGCAACACAAATTCATGATTTAGGCTACGTGTATGTGTAGTAGACATTCATATAAATAAATAGCATGAGAGAGGACTTTCAGGCAGTAATTTTTGGCATTTATAAAACTTCAGGTAACAGACACTGACAATTAAATTAAGAAGTAAGACTTCACATGAGACTTACCTAACTGTTTTGGCAAGCTTGGACTGCACAATAATTGTGCCACACATTAGCACTGACTTCTATTTCGCTACGTATATTTCTATTTCTCTACTTTTATTTCCTCTACTTATATTGTATGGGCTATGGCAAACATTTTGGAAGGCATTTTATTTCTATGTAACCTACGTAATACCCTAGAGTTATTAAAAATAAACAAATGCTGGCCGGCGCCGCGGCTCACTAGGCCTATCCTCCGCCTTGTGGCACCGGCACACCGGGTTCTAGTCCCGGTTGGGGCGCCAGATTCTGTCCCGGTTGCCCCTCTTCCAGGCCAGCTCTCTGCTGTGGCCAGGGAGTGCAGTGGAGGATGGCCCAAGTGCTTGGGCCCTGCACCCCATGGGAGACCAGGAGAAGCCCCTGGCTCCTGCCTTCGGATCAGCACAGTGCGCCGGCCATGGCGGCCATTGGAGGGTGAACCAACGGCAAAGGAAGACCTTTCTCTCTGTCTCTTTCTCTCTGTCTCTTTCTCTCTCACTGTCCACTCTGCCTGTCAAAATAAATAAATAAATAAATAAACAAATGCATTGAAATTGATGAAAATATTTGTAGAAAAGAGTTTTCAAATGTATTGTGTAAAGTCATTTGTATCACAATCATAATTTAGTTACTAAAAATCACTCAATCAGGAAAAAGGAATAAAGGAAAGGTTTCCCTAGGTGAATTTTCTCTCTTCTTATTTTAAAAAAATATTGCATTGTCATAAACTATTTCCTTTTTGTTGCAAGTTACCTTTGTTGTCTGGCTATATTGGAAGTATGTTCAGTACTGAAGTGGGATCTAGGGAGGTGGTATCTAATAACAGTGAACTGCTGTTCTGTTCAGTCTGTTTTTCTTTCACAAGAACAATAACCCATCCATCATTCAATGTTCTCTCCAGGTCTTACTGCTATGCTGGGAAATGGACATTCGATATGGTAATTCTAGGATCACTCTTTCTATCCTTTTAAGGCATATCGACTAACATTTTAAAAGAAAAAGACATACTTCATTAAACCATGCACACTCTATTACTCAAGTTTCCCTCACGACTACAAATACACGAGAAGAGCTTCTTAGGAAGGAAGAGAGTTTATTTTGGCTCAAGGTTTTGGAGATTCACAACCCAAAATTGGGCAGTCCCATTGACTTGATGTCTAATGAGGGTGATAAGTGGTGGAACGTGTGTGGAGGGAGGGTCATGCAGTGATACAGAGAGCAGAGAGAGAACAGCTAGACCCAACTCCACTTTTATATTCAACTCTCTCATTTGAAACAACTCTGCGGCAATGACACAGTGACCCATAGACTTCTCACTGGGTCCACCGCCTAGATGCCAGTTAGACTAAGTCATCACTTTCAACTCCTCCATTAACCATGAACATCAACACACAGGCCTTTGAGAAACACAAAAAGTATTCTCCAGACTGTAACTTTCACTGTGATTATTTATACAGAGGAGCGATGTAAGGCTCCTGCTTGTCATCATAAAGAAAATATCTGTACTGCCCTGGGAACATTCTGTCAATATCTCCATGTTTTGTTCCCTAGTATCAAACATTAAATCTTGGGTAAATATCCTCACCTAGCAACTCAAATTCCTCCGGTTTTTATCTAGCAGAATACTCTAACTTTTCTGATCATTGTGACATAGTAATTAAGGACATGAGTCTTGGAAATAGACTATCTGGGTCAAATCCCAGTGTTTACTTCATGAGCTATCTAATCTTGCAAAACCCATTTGATTATGTAGGACAGGAAAAATGAGTTTTCACTCACCATTCATGAGTTCTTAGCTGGGATTCCTTGTGATGAAAGACAGATCCATGAAAGAAAAATAAACATGTGCACCTCCTGTATACATGGGATATAACCTAGAGAACTATGAGTAGATAAAGTAGATCTCATAAAGTCGCTTTCACTCTCGGCTTAAATATTATGGTTTTCTATAACAGAAAAGACAAGGATAAAGCAATATGCTCTGCATAGATTTGCTTCTGCATTAATAATAATGTCTAGTGATTTACTGATCTTTCTGAGAAAGAGAGAGAGAGAAAAGACCCCTATACAAGTTTCCCTCATAAATGTGCACTTCCCTTAAAACAGGCAATCTTTCACAACTTCAGTGTTTGCAGTCACTCAAAATTACCTGCTCAAAATAATCCCAAAAGGCATCTTTGGGATTGTATGCTCTGTGTCCTGCAGCCACATTTCGAGTGGCGTGTCTGGATCCCACGTTTCTTTGGTTTCCTCACTTATAAATGGGTATGAGAATCATATGTATATTTAAAGCAGTTGTGAAAATCGAATGAATTAGTCCAAAAAGCACCCAGAAGACTTCCTGCCATAAAGTTGGCTAAACAGATAAATAAACAAATTGCTATGATGTTTAAGTAGATAATGAAATGTATTAAAGTCAAAGAGAAATGGAAGGCCAAGCTGCATATAATCAGTGCAGTCACCACAGATACCTGTATGGAAAAATAAAGGTGGCAAAGAATAAGTTCCAAGGGCATATGAAAATATCTACATAGACATTTTAGCAAGAAGAGGTAGAAATTAGGTGGAAGAATTTCAATAAATTAAATATAAAAATAAGAACGTGTGAACTATTAATTGCAAAAATTAGTTAGTTGGTTATTTGCCCAGACATCACATGAATTCCAATAAAACACATTTTTCATTTAGCAGATATTGAAAAATACAATATAGTAATTACCTCCAGATATACACATATATGTATAAGATATATGTATATATGAGCTATTATATCTAATTGAAGATATAAGTACAATTTAAAACATACTACCTCAAAATATCATTGTAGGAAACCAGAGTCCATCACTCCAAATATGCCTCTTCGGTTTTAGGACTATTTTAAGATGACTGTTTTGAGAAATTTCTGACTTTCAAACACTAAAATATTATCTTTTTTTGTGTGTACAAATTTACATCCAAGAAGGAAGCCTCCATTTGTAAGAATCTCTTTGTCTCTCTCTTTCTCTCAATGACTAGATCACTAGAGAATCTACTCTGCTTCAGAAAATCATTGTGTTTAGAGGTCAGTTTTGTGGCAGTGTGTAATCTACTGCCTGCAATGCTGGTAGCCTATTTGGACACTTTTCATGTCCTAGCTGCTCCACTTCCAATCCAGCTCCCTGCTAATAGCCTGGGAAAAGCAGCAGGTGGCCCAACAGTTTGGGCCCCTGCCATCCATGTCTGAGACCTAGAAAATGCTCCTGGCTTTGGCCTGGTCCAGTGCTGGACATTGCTTCCATCTGGGGAGTGAACCAATGGATGGAAGATCTCTCCCTCATGTATACTGGAGGTGTACATGTTATTAAACTTCTGTTTGTTTTTCTCTTAGTCTGTGTTTTGTCACATGGGATTCTAGCTAAGGATTCAAGAAGATTAAAGGAGAATGTAATTTTTCTCCATTACATTTTAATATTTTCAGATAAAGAATAATTGTAACATACAATAAATGTTTCTAACACTAATCACAATCTGCACCACAAATTGTTGATTGCAATACAGTGAGTGATTTACCAAAAGAGGCTTTATTTATATATTAGAAGATTATTTAACAAAACTATTTCTGGAGGCAGGTAATTTCTCACTTTGAAGTGTGAAAACCAGAAGTTGACATTCTGTGATTTGGCTCATTATTTATGATCCTCTTTCAGACCATTGGCTATTTGCTTGTTCTGTCCTTCAGCAGAGATAAAATTATCAATCTTTCCTCTGGGGGAGTCTGCATTTCATCTGCATGTGTGTCTCTTAAATCATTCATTACCCAAACCTGAATGGCTTTCAAAACATGTCAGTAAGTATAAAAGAAAAACAGTTCTGTTATACACTTTTGTTATTTTGGATGCTCTAATTTCTTCCTCATTTTTGACAAAGGATAAAATATTGCAATGAAACCACATAAAAATTCATTTCATTTATAAAATGAAAAAGAACAATCTTGAAAATTCTAGAATAAATTCTCGAATATGTTTGCCTTTAATTAGCTTTAGAAACCACTTTATATTAATTGCAGGAAGCTTTGGAAACAGGAAAAATGAAGCAAAAATAATCACTGAAAAGAAAATATTCCTTGTGCTATCAGCAAGGTCAGATTTATATCTAACGTGCCGAAGTGAATCACATCTGTATTTTTCTTTCAAACTCTTAAATGAAATCTATAGCAACTTGAAACCTGTAATTAATTTTATGCTTTTTAAACTCTGTTTCTCTTTCATCCATGCTCTATATTCCAAGATGAAAAAAAATAAGAAAAATAAAATGTTCACCTTTTTTGACATTACAAAACATCTAGAGATTTCTTAAATAAAACATCAAAGGAAGCATTTATCAAAAAGCTAATAGGTAAGTATGATTTCAAAACTGAAATAATAAATGTCACTGCAAAATATTAATTACTCTTCATTTGAAATTGAAAATAAATCTTATAATCACTGTAGGTCTTTGTACTCTACTATTAGAAGTTTATAAATAATTAACTGCATCATTAATATACCTGAGTTATAAAAAGTACAGTGTAATCTCCTCGATATTTCTTCCATAAAGGAAATACACTCCATTTTGGCTTACCAAGTGGCATCTTGACCACTGTGCCAGAAGTCTGTCTCACACTTACATATTTGTTGTAGTAGCATCCCACTTCTAATACCTGCATTCTAATGCTATGTGAAGACTATCATAAATATATTTGAATTAACACAAATTGGGGCTGGTGTTGTAGCACAGAAGTTTAAGCCACTGCCTGCAACACTGGCATCCAATACAGGCACCGATTTTAGTTCCAGCTGCTTTATTTCTGATCCAGCTCCCTGCCAATGTGCCTGGGAAAGCAGCATAACATGGCCCACATCCTTGGTCACCTGCACCCATGTGGGAGACTCAGACGGAGTTCTAGGCTCCTAAATTCAGCCTGGCCCAGTCCCAGCCATTGCAGTCATTAAGGGAGTGAACCAGTGGTTAGAAAATTCTCTATCTCTCCCTTTCTCTCTCTGTAGCTTTGCCTTTAAAATAGATAAAATAAATTTTTAAACAATCAGCACATATTGTTTTTTCACAGTTCTGTAAGTTGGTATTCTGGATGAGCTCTTACCAGGAGACTGAGGAAAGAACCCACTTCCAAACTCTCTCAGGTAGTTGGACAAAGCTAGCTCTTTGCATTGTCAGCAGAGAGCAATCCTAATTTCCATTTGGCATCTATTTGAACCTTCCCAGTAGTCTCCTACATCTTAGAGCCAGCAATGACATGTTAAACCCTTCATTCTGGAATCTCTCTGACTTCCATTTCTGCTATGTGTTTCTTGTCTCCTCTGTATCTCTCTGGTCCCAGCCAGATAAACTTCCGCTTTTAAGTGCTCATAAGCTCAGATTGAGTCTGTCCTGATAGTTCAAGCCTGTAACCTTAATCAACCTTTTGTGCTGCAATAAAATATATTAAAATGTTCCAAGGAATAGGCACTTTTGCAGGGCTAACCTGTTTACTACACAAATCAGTTTATAAACTTAGTGAAATCTACTTTCCCCAGTCATGAATACAATATAACAAAGATTAGGTACTCATTTCACCTACAAAGGACAATGCCAGAATATATGAACAATATTAGCTAATCACATCCAACAAAAAGAAAACATAATACATTGCAATCAGGAGAACATTTTTCAGGAACTTATTAATGATGCAAACACTATTTCTAATATATAGACATTGTCTACTTCCAAACCATAAAAAAGAGACAATAGATGAGGCTGATGCCAAGAAGGTAAGCAAACATCCAGGTAGGCTCAGCCTAAAGAGCAATTTTCTTTACAGTTCTTGGAAAAATCATTAGGAAGAACATTGTTTTTTGTTTCTGTCTTGTCTTTACTGGGAAAGAATTCCTCTGTAGATTTTAAAAAATGCTGAGGTGAAGATGCACAGCAGAGAAATGAACCTTGTTCATATTTATTTCTCACCCTTCCCTCCCCTGTAACTTAAGGACATTAGCAAAACTACCAGCCAAGCAGGACATTTATGACTGCTCCAGCTGGTAACTGGAGGAGTTTCTGCAATTTTCTTCTGTCATACTTCTTTTCCCCTGGACTTCATGTGTACTGGCACCTTTAAGTTTTTCTTCAAAATACTTAATTTATCAGACCATACCAATTCTACCTTGATCACAGTAAAATCGGGAAATCTTACTCAATGATTGCAACGTCAGTGAGTTAATTTGCTATCCATAATTATTATAAAATGTTATAAATATGTTTGATAGATTTCATCTGATTGTTTTCAGTGACCTCTGGGTTACAAAATTGCTAATTTGGAGAACCTTCCATTTGAAAAATTAAATTACAATCAAGGCATTGTCAAGGAGGAGGAAGGGTTAGCTATTTATTAATAACATTTTTCTCAAAACAAATGAGTAATTATGATTATAAATTTCATAATATGGGGAAGTTTTAATAACAGGAAACTCTTAATGTCAACCACGATCAATGTTGATGTCTCTTATTTAAATCTGACTTTTAAAGGATTATGAGACATTTTACTTACCATGGCCAAAAGAGGAGCAATTACTTAAAGGAAATTATTTTGAGTTAAGTTTCTCCAGAGAAAATAGTAAAGAGGTAAACAGCTAAAGATTATGAAGTTCATTTATTTCCCAGGTGAGTCAAAGCAATTAGAGAGTTCCTTCCTCTGTGTAGTTCAAATACCTATAGGATATAACCAATTTTTCATATTATTACCTGCTTGGAAAATAAAGGATATTTTTTCTTTTTCTTTTTTTATGTTTTTTTTTTTTTTTTTTTTTTGACAGGCAGAGTGGACAGTGAGAGACAGAGAGACAGAGAGAAAGGTCTTCCTTTTGCTGTTGGTTCACCCTCCAATGGCCACCATGGCCGGCGCGCTGCGCTGATCCGATGGCAGGAGCCAGGTGCTTCTCCTGGTCTCCCATGGGGTGCAGGGCCCAAGCACTTGGGCCATCCTCCACTGCACTCCCAGGCCACAGCAGAGAGCTGGCCTGGAAGAGGGGCAACCGGGACAGAATCCGGCGCCCCGACCGGGACTAGAACCCAGTGTGCCAGCACCGCTAGGCGGAGGATTAGCCTAGTGAGCCGCAGCGCCGGCCAAGGATATTTTTTCTTTCATTGTCAGTTTGAGAAACTCATATTCTCTGATTTATTTATTTATTTGTTTATTTATTGGTAACAGTTTCATTTACATTAAACAGAGGTATTTCTAACAATAGTGCAGAAGATAATCAGGGGATTTGATGTACTCAAGCGTGTTTTTTAGTGGCCACAGCACAGTTAGTAACCATGGGAAGAGAAGCCATGAATGAGGCTAATAGCAGGCTGCTCCGGATGGTCAGCAATTTCTTCTAAAGCCCAGTGGATATTTCCTTTACTGCCCTTAGACAAATCCATTAGGATCTCCTTTTGTGGTTTCTGTTTCATTTTCCCTACAAGAGAGTTCGTTTGTTGGTTTCTAAAAATCATTAAGCTTTCTGTCTTAGGTCCATTATAGCAAAGTGATTAATGATCCCATTGTTTGCTTCTGCCTGCGTAGAGGTAACATTGGTAATGGGAATACAGTGTACCCCCTGTTCTAAGCAGTAATCAAGTCTGTTAAATATTATCTGGTATTCTTTGGTTTTTAATAAAATTGTCTTGACTTTCAATGTGATTGATAAACAGACATAAATCTATATTGTCTTAAACCTGAATCAATGCAAGCACTCATCCTTTAAGAAAACAATAAAACCTGTAGCCGAACTAAGGCTTATGAAACTGCCAGCTCTGACAACGGACTAATTCCTCAGCTTGACGAACGAATAAACTGCAACTTTGATTTCTCAACCTGACTCTGATTTTCAGTAAATATGCATGTTAGAGAGAGATATTTTGAAATGATTACTTTCTGCCTCCCCTCTGGGGAGAATAAGGAAACGTCGATGTTCTCACTAAGTTCCTGGAAGGCTCCTAGAGCTAAAATTCAGAAGATAATGAGATCCCTTAAACTGAAGTGGTTAGGTGCCCTTAATTCTCAAGCCACTCTACAGCGAGCCTCCAGCCACTCATCAATTATGTTGTAAAGAGTTCCTAAGTTACTGCTTCCGGATGCCGGCTTCTGGGCTGAGCGTCCATTCCTGGAAAGCAGGGATTCCCTGTATCTGCCTGTCATCTCTCAATATTCAGGGCACCAGTAGGCCCTATACCTTTGTGACTTTTCAATTTATTCAACTTTTCCTTTGTGTTATTATTTTTTTTAATATGAGAAGTAGAGTTACAGACAGACAGAGGGAGAGAAGAGAGAAGGGTCTTCTACCTGCTAGTTCACTCCCCAAATGGCTGCAATGGCTGGAGCTCGGCCAAAGGAGGATCCAGGAGCCAGGAGTTTCTTCTGGGCCTCCCAAGTGGGTGCAGGGGCCCAGGGACTTGGGCCATCTTCTGCAGCTTTCCCAGCTTTCACAGAGAGCTGGATCAGAAAAGGAGCAGCAGGGACACGAACCGAGGCCATATAGGATGCTGGCAGTGCAGACAGAGGCTTAGCCTATGATGTGACAGGACTGTCTCCTCCCTTGTTAATACAAATGTGATGACTTTCAAAGACTTCATATGCTAGACTGAAGAGGAAAAGTCTCTTCTTTAATAAAAGGCAGTAAAAAGCCAAAACTTGTATATCATAAAGGATCGTCACTACTATATCCTAACATCTAGACCTTCTCAGCTGATAGAACTTGAAAGTATCTCTTTTTATTTATTACAAACCAAAAATTAATATTACTATTACAGTTCTGTTCAAATAGTACACTTCATTTTATATATTTATACACACACACACACACATTTTAAACTATTTCCCAACAGTGAAAAGCTTATCTACCTTTTTTTTTTTTTTTTTTTTTTTTTTTTTTTTTTTTTTTTTGACAGGCAGAGTGGACAGTGAGAGAGAGAGACAGAGAGAAAGGTCTTCCTTTTGCCGTTGGTTCACCCTCCAATGGCCGCCGCGGCCGGCGCGCTGCGGCCGGCGCACTGCGCTGATCCGATGGCAGGAGCCAGGAGCCAGGTGCTTTTCCTGGTCTCCCATGGGGTGCAGGGCCCAAGCACCTGGGCCATCCTCCACTGCACTCCCTGGCCACAGCAGAGAGCTGGCCTGGAAGAGGGGCAACCGGGACAGAATCCGGCGCCCCGACCGGGACTAGAACCCAGTGTGCCGGCGCCGCTAGGCGGAGGATTAGCCTAGTGAGCCGCGGCGCCGGCCAAAGCTTATCTACCTTTATGTACCATGCAATTATTTACCTGGAAAATAGCACTTTGCTTGGTTTCAAAATTGCTAACTCTTTGGTATCTGGCTTATTTCATTAAGCATGATAGTCTCCATTTGCATCCATTTTGTTGGAAAAGACAGGATTTCATCCTTTTTATGCATGCATAATATTCCATCATGTATATAAACCACATTTTCTTTATCCACTCATCTGGGTTGGACATTTGGGTTGATTCCATATCTTAGCTATTGTGAATTCAATCGTTGGAAACATTGGGTTACAGATAATTCTTTTATATAAGCCAGACTCAAAAAGAGAAATATGTTTTCTCTGAATTGCAGTTGCTAATATATATAGTACAAACACTGAATATGTAAGAGATTGACATCCCATGATTTTATTATTGTATATAGCCCTTGTCTATATTGTTGTGGAAGAGTGATATTTCTACTTTTTACTTGGTGGACATTATATTTAGTAGAGCATTAAGCTTGAAATTATAAAAAAAATGAATATATGTTATCTCAAAAATTAGAAGAAAAAAGAAAAGAAAGAAAAGAGAGGTAGGAAAGGTTGGAAGTACCATTATGTTATTAGCATTGTGTCTATAAAATCTATGAAATACATGAAATGTTTTCCCTTTATATTAATAATAAAAATTGTAAAAACATACTGAGAAGAGTAAAAGAGAAATCGCTAGCTCATGCCATTCTGATTAAAAAAACCCACTAACTAGAGTTCAATAATTTTATTGTCCTCCCCTTGTTTTTAACATGAGAGCAGTAGTTTTAGATCTTGCATGCTCTTTGTGTTAAGACATTGATTTGGATCACAGTTAAGTCTTGTGGTTGTTTGTTTTCTTGTTGGCTTTAGAATGCATTGAACTTTGTATTATTTCCCTATCATTTTTATTTTACACATAGATTTTGTGTAGGCATGGTTCTGAAATTCAAATTTATTAAAAGTTACAGATGTGTGCTTCTCAGTGCCTCACTTCTGTGTTTTGCCAATTTCCATTGAATCCCCTCTTTCTCACAAATCCTCTATGTAGCCAATCTTGTAGCTTTCTGCTAAAGCAGAAAAAAAGGATATATAAGGATATATATATATATATGGATAAATCCTTATAGTCCTTTTTGTACAAATGAAGATTTTTTTTTCAGATATTTATTTCCTTTCCTTTTTTAATTATGTGAAAAGTAGCACATTTAGATAGCCTTTGGAACATCCCTTTTTTTCACTTAATGATAAATCATGGAAATTACTGCATATTTGTTCACAAATATTTTCCTATCTCTTTTATAAGCTGCATGGTGTTTGTTCAACAATTCTCCTTCATATAGACATTTAGGTTGCTTTCTCTATTATACAATAAAATTAATGCTGTGATAAATAACAAAAACAGGTTTTCTTAAAATCTTGAGTTTTGGAGTTCACCCCGTATATTAGTTATATCATTATTTTGTTTTTATTTAATTATTTGAAATAGTTAGAGAGAGAGAGAAGGAGAGACAGAGAGAGAGATCTTCCATCCACTGGTTCACTCCCTAAATGGACACAGAATACCGGGGCTGGGCCAGGCTAAAGCCAGGAATCAGGAGCTTCTTCTGGGTTTCCCACTGGGGCAGCAGGGGAAAAGGGACTTGGGCCATCTTCTGTTGGTTTTCCCAGGTGCATTGGCAAGGAGCCAGATCAGAAGAGCAGCCAGGACTAGAACCATCACCCATAAGGGATTCTGACACTGTAGGCCAAAGCTTAACCTGCTTCACCAAGGGCCAGCCCCACTATTCGATTTTTGTAATTGATTTGAAGTGCTTGATTGTTAACCACAATTCATTTTTCTGTTCTAATATTAGTTGCCATTTGTGTTATTTCAAGTTACGCATATCTTCGCTGAAGGAAAGAGTCCTCTCACAACCTTGGTGGCTAAAACCTGAGATGCAGTACAGCACATGTGTGCTATTGGGCTCCTAGGCAGCTTGGGATGTGTGAGGTCTCTTGGATTGCAGACGCGTGCATGAATTGTTCTCTTACTGCTCTGAATTCTTTGTCATTAACTAAAAGCTTTTGGTGGCCTACTCTGGAGTCTGTGGAGTCATTTCAGCCATACATTGTGCAGAGACACCATGTATTTCTACACAGCAGCTGTTGGTAATATGCATGCAATCAGTGAGCATGTACATATAGATTTTATATATTCCAAATTCTAAAATATAAAAGGAACTGGAGTACTTCTACCATACAGAGGAAGAATATTTCTTTGGAGGAATGTTATTTTTTCAGTTTTGATTAAATGAACACGATGCTCAAAAGAATGAACTATTGATTTAGAATGAGAATACCATTAAAGAGAATACAAGGACAATGATTGCATCAATGGGTGAAATTATATTCTATCTGCACAAAATCAAAACGCATTAGTGAAACAACAATGACACTATATTGACCCCAAATAGGTAAATTTGCTTCAGCAAGATAATATCATAAATCATATTGCATTCATGTCAATTTTAATATTATCATGCAATTCATAAATGCGTTTTGGACTTGTGGCTGTGCAGGTGCTTTAAATTTAAGGACTTTGTGCTTGATTTTATAGAAGTTCATACCTTAACAGCATTCTGATAAAAATGTTAACTTCTCACTTAAGCCAGACAAATCCTCTTTTCATTAAAATATTTATTACTTTGCTCAAGTTTGAGAAGCTGCTTAAGAATGTTTACCCACTCACCACTAGGATTTTTTTCTGTTATATTTTATGAAGAACCTGGATCAAGATTTCTTCTACTCCAAATGAATACATTTGAACATTTGGGGTCATCCAGAGTAAGGAGCCAGTTTTTATCCTGAAATTGTAAGATTTTTCAGCAAAAAAAGCAGCATACTGTGAACTGTTTCTAATAGGATAATGACAATGTGACTCAGGAAAGGGAGAAAACAAATGATCTCGCCTGCTGGGTACATTGTGGAGAACATCCTGTGAGCTGCATACAATTAGGCCAAGATATATTTCTTTCAAATGGAATTGAAAGAGTTTATTCCTCTCCTCTGAGATTTCTAAATTTTGTACTGCAAATGGAAATTTTCTTTCAATTTGCAATTTGTTCTAGAATTCTACCACAGTAGGAGCAAGAGAAACATGGTGTTGAGATATAAGCTTACATCCACTTCTGGAAAACATTTATTTAGTGTACCTTACTAAGTAAGCATTTCTTTTTAAACGAGGTAACTTTTTATTTGCATAATGTTCTTACAATTGTAGAAAAAGTGGTGCCATGTTGTAAAGACTTATGTAAATATTTCAAAGAAAGGTCTTTTCACTTAATCTTGCTTGTGATTACAAACAAACAAATAAGAAAACTCAGTACTACATGAAAATATACAGATTGTCTTCTAGTCAAAGTCAAGGGATTCCTGTATATAAGAATGAAAGACACGGGTGTCTGGAGAAACTTCTGCCCCTGGGAAAATGAAGTAGTTACACTTTTCCCTATTCCTTTCCATAGGCACAACTAAATCCTGGACACTATGTACAAAATGAACACAACCGCTGGCTTGAACTTCTGACACTAATTTAAACAAGGATCATGCAAATAGACATTCTTACTTTGTTCCTGATCATAGGGAAAAATCCCAAGTCTTCTACCATTAAATATGATGTTACCTGTAGTTTTTGTAGATGCTCTTTATTTGGTTGGGAAAGCTCTGACCTTCTCTATTTTACCTGAGAAGTTTTTGTTTTAAATGTAGGGATGTTGAACTTTGCTTAACACTTTCTGCATCAGGTGACATGACCATGCAACTTTTCTTCTTCACCCTGCTAACAGGGTAGATGACACTGATTATATTTTATAATATCTAAACCTCACTCGAGTGTTCTGTGATTATGTATCTTCGTATATTCATTTTATAAGGCACTAGTCTAAGGTGCTAGACTCCATTCTAAGAGCTAGAACTCCATATTTCAGAGGAACACCATTCAGCCAATAAAACAAAATTGGCTATTTTCCACATGCTCCAAGTCAAAAGAAAGTTTGGGGAAAGGAAAACAAACAACAGAGTCCACTCAATGGCTGTGAATAAGCACAAGATGGGACTCATCCAGGGCTAAGGCACAAAATCTGCTCAACAGATTGGACGTGAAATGTTACAGGAGACAATATTAACATACAAATGTACAAAAGCCAATTCACTAGCAATTAACAACATGAAAATATTCACAAGCAATTAATAACATGAAAATAAAATTAAGAAAGTTAAAAAAATATAATTAAAAAATTTCCATTTTAAAAGCCATGGAAATTTTATAATACTTAAGAATAACAGAAAAATCTGTAAAATTTGTATAGTATAAAACTTTAGCAAAAGAAATTAAGATTTCGAAGTTAGTGGGAATATATCTAACTCATGAATCTGTTCATGGAGTTATTAGTATTATTATTACAGCAACATTTCTCAAACTGCTGTACATATTCAACTTAATTCTTATCAAAATCTCAACTGGCTTTTTAACAGAAACTGACAAAGTCAACCTAAATTTCATGGACAAAAATACTAGAGATTCAAAATAGCCAAATAATTTGAGCAAAAACAAACTGGGAAGACTCATCTTTCATAATTTCAAAACATACTATAAATCAGTGTAATACTCTATAGTACTTGACATATAGCCCGATGACAGAGAATTTAGAATTTAATCATGTATCTCTTTATTTATGATAAATTTCCTTTCTTTTTTTTTATTTTTTGACAGGCAGAGTGGACAGGGAGAGAGAGAGACAGAGAGAAAGGTCTTCCTTTACCGTTGGTTCACCCACCAATGGCCGCCACGGCCGGCGCGCTGTGGCCGGCGCACTGTGCTGATCCGAAGGCAGGAGCCAGGTGCTTCTCCTGGTCTCCCATGCGGGTGCAGGGCTCAAGAACTTGGGCCATCCTCCACTGCACTTCCCTGGCCACAGCAGAGAGCTGGGCTGATAGAGGGGCAACCGGGACAGAATCCGGCGCCCCGACCGGGACTAGAACCCGGTGTGCCGGTGCCACAGACAGAGGATTAGCCTAATGAGCTGTGGCGCGGGCTATGACAAATTTATTTTCAATTTAACAGGATAAATAATGGTCTCTGCAACAAATGATGAAATAGAATGTATCTGGTTTCCTACCTCAAATCGTACTAAAAATAATTGAAAATGAGTTATAGAGTTAAATGGAAGAAAAAAATCTGTGAAATTCTCAGAAGAAAACATGTGCCAATCTTTGTAACCCTGCATTAGGCACTGTTCCCTTAGGTATGATACCAAAAATGATGGCAGTGCAATAAAAATAGATTACTGGACTTTATCAAAAATAAAAGTATGAATCTTTCAAATGATACTATTAGGAAAATGAAAATACAATTTAAAAAATGGGAGGAAATATTTGCAAAGCTTGTTCCTGACAATGAATTTTCATCTAGAAGATATAAAAAGCTCTTACAACTCAGCAAGAAAAAGATAATCTCACCATTAAAAATTGCATAAAGCATTTCAAAAGACAGTGAGGCAAAGAAGATGTTCAATAGTCATTAAGCACATGGAAAGATGAATTTATTTCTTAATTTATTTTCAAATTTCATTTGAATGGCAAAGAGGTACTCAGAAATACAGATCAAGCATCTCACAGTGTTCATTTCACTTTAACAGGTTTCCTTTTTGGTGCTCAGTTAGTTGTCACCTATCAGGGAGAACAAGTGGTATTTGTCCCTTTGGGATTGGCTTATTTCACTCAGCATAATGTTTTCCAAATTCCTAACAGGGATCACTTTTCAGTTAAAATTTAAACACCAAGAATAAATGTGTGTTAATTACAGAGTTCAACCAATGGTACTAGAACAAAACAAATACTAAAATGGATAAAGTATTACATTGTACATCAACCGTCAGGACAAGAGCTGATCAAGTCACTGTTTCTCATAGTGTCCATTTCACTTCAACAAGTTTCCCCTTTGGTGCTCAGTTAGTTGTCGCCAATCAGGGAGAACATATGATATTTGTCCCTTTGGGACTGGCTTAATTCACTCAGCATGACCCTGAACGCGCCCGATCTCGTCTTGTTCATTTTATTGACAGTTCTTTTCCTTCTCTGTAACAGGTCAGTCTCTGTGAGATCTGTGGTTCCAACACTGGGTTCTTTGGCTCACATGAAAATAGAAATTGAAAATAGAAATTGAGAAGAGGCCAAAATGCAACACATACTTTATTGGAGACTTAGGCTCCAACAGAGGGAAACCTCATGGCAGGAAGAAGAGGTTCCACCACTTGTTCTCCCTGGGAGCTGAGCAGGTGTTCTTATCATGTGGGAAGTGGTGGTGACTCTCCCACTGCACTTTGATTCGCACTCAGGCATTCTGGCTCATCCTTGGCCTGGAATACTCTGGTTTGCACCAGCTAGATGTTCTGTGAGGTGTCTTGTTTCACATGGTAGATCAGAATGTCAGTCTTGCTAACTACCTCCACCCTAGGAAACTTCCATACCAGACACACTGCAATGGGCTACGTACAGGTTTGATGATCCTGGAGTACGCAGTAGGATCACTTAGGAAATTCTTTCACAGATTGTGTAGGCTGTGTCAGGAAAGGCTTCAAAGATTATCTAAATTTTCATGGAGGTCTTAAATCATGTATAATATTTGACCTATAAGAAAGGTGTTTCATCTTTCTTGTCTTAAGAATAAAGTACAATGTTCTATATTATTATTAAAAAACATGAGAAATAAATTTTCTTTCTCTCTTTCGGGAGCTTTCAAACCACAAACAGTACTGCACATTATTTCTTAAGAGAGCAATAAGTCAGTATTGCCTTGGCAAAGGTATAACCATTTTCATGCATTTTTTTTGTATTTTGAAGGACTTCTTTGATGAAAACAAAATTGCATGACAACAGAATCTGTATTTATGAGGCCAATTCATTTTGATTATTTAAAGTGGAAACCAAAGAACTAGCATCTTGATAAGCATAATGAGCACTGGAAATTTTGGAATAAATTCACAATTTTGGGGTGGGAGATGTTATGCAGCCGGCTAAGGTACTACTTGGGAAACCTGCATCTCATATGGGACTGCTTCAGATAAAATTTCTCCTCCACCTTCTGATCCAGGTTCCTGCTAATGCTCCTGGGAGGCAATGAATGATTTCTCAGGTAGCCCAGTTCCTGCTACGTATAGGGAAGACTCAGATTGAATTCTAGGCTCCTGGCTTTAGCCTAATCCAGCCCTGGTTGTTTTGGGCATTTTGGATACGAACTAACAAATGGAAGAGTCTCAATCTAACTCTGTCTCTTTCTCTTTTTTCTCTCTCTTCCTTTCTGACAAATAAAAATGAATAAACAGACATTCAAAAAATAAATCCATATTTTTATTTTATAATATTTCCTTTAAAGCATTGAAGATAAACTTAAAAACTAATAATTGAAAGTCTAAGTATAAAGTCAGACCTTAATTTACTTGTTTGTGGAAATAAAGCACTTCAGATAAATGACTACTAAAACTACCTTCCCATACTCTTCAAGTATTTTCATTTTTAGTATACTAAAAGAGAATTCATAAAATATATCATGTGTTTCTTTAATTTTATGAAGCATCTAGAATGATGATGAATATTGCTTTAAACATAAATTATCTGTGAAATACTCAAATATTTACCATTTACAGCTGCTTTCCTCTTACACACTGAAAGAGCTAGTATTCAGTTTTCCTGATGTACTTTGTGTGAGGATCAGCTCACTCAGGAGATCTTAAGATGTGTAGAACTGCTTGCTTCTGTATTGAATGTCTCCTGGGTATCAGCCTTGAGTTATAAGAAGAGACACAGTTTTTACCAAAACAACCAAGTTAGGAACGTTACTATATAATGAAAGATGAGAAAAGTAATCCATATTTAATGTTTATAAGCAATGAAAATTGTAAATAATTTTAAATGAAGGAAAAGTGTCAAATGTATGTTGTATTCTTAAAATGTTTGTCATCAATGATAAAATGATAGTAACAACTACGGAACCATCACAACTTTGCAAGTCCTATGCTCTTTTAATCTTTATAGGCATACTAGATGAAATTATCACAAAAATTTTATAGACAAATTTGGATATCAAAATTTCAATTAAATTTCTCACAAAATCCAAATTGATTATTTGTTCAATTGGCCTTGTGGTCCATGCATGCTGATTCCAGAATCTACATTTTTTTCTTTTTTTTTTTTTTAAAGTTTTTCCTACTGCTAGTACCTCCTGTTGTATAAGCAAGTCAGACTGTTTTGGAAACAGACAACACAGGATGAGTAAACAAAGAGATTTAAGGAAAAACCCTAGAGTTAAGATGCTGAGAAGAAAAAAAAAAAAGAGAAAGTCTGAGAGAATTCTGAAAAGACAAAAAAATGAGGAAATGCTGATAATGAAATATATGGGCCGGCGCCGTGGCTCACTAGGCTAATCCTCCGCCTAGCGGCGCCGGCACACCGGGTTCTAGTCCTGGTCGGGGCGCCGGATTCTGTCCCGGTTGCCCCTCTTCCAGGCCAGCCCTCTGCTGTGGCCAGGGAGTGCAGTGGAGGATGGCCCAGGTGCTTGGGCCCTGCACCCGCATGGGAGACCAGGAAAAGCACCTGGCTCCTGGCTCCTGCCATCGGATCAGCGCGGTGTGCCGGCCGCAGCGCGCTGGCCGCGGCGGCCATTGGAGGGTGAACCAACGGCAAAGGAAGACCTTTCTCTCTGTCTCTCTCTCTCACTGTCCACTCTGCCTGTCAAAAAAAAAAAAAAAAAAAAGAAATATATGAAGTGGCCTTTATTATTCATTGTATATCATATTCACCACATGTGATTCTTCCGTACCCTGGTCTGGTTGGTTTTGTCCCTTCAAAATTCCTGTGTTGAATTCCTAGTTCCTATTGTGATGGCATGAGAAGCTGGGAGCCTTGGAAGTGATTTGATCACAAGGCTGCCACTCACAGTAGGATCCACAGAAAGCAAGCTGGAAAAAGACACCTCCCCTTCTCCCGCATGGAGACACGGTGAGAAGGCATCAGCTGGGAACCAGAGAGCAGGTCCTTACCAGACATGGAGTCTGCACCTGCTCTTGGATTTCCCAGAGACCAGAGCTATGAAGGAAAACAGCACATTCTCTTTAAGCCACATGTGTATCAGTACAACCTGAACACACTAAAACACTTATCCTCTGAAGGTCCCATTCCATTTGGAGGGATATACAATAGGTAAATAATTATGGTATTTATTACTACATGAGATTATATAATATCTATCTTTAGTATAGAGGTTGTATCTGATTGTGGCTCCCTTGACACTGAAAACCTTGTGTACCACATCTTAATTTTTGAATGTACAGCTTTTATTTGAAACTAGTTGTTTGCTATTTTTATTTTGCCTATAGGGAAATAGAGTAAAACAAATGTTATTTCGGTAGTGTTGTCAGGAATTCAACCTTAGCTTGCCCTTTTATTCAGAATGCTAAGTCGCTTAGTCACTAATCATTTGCTTTTCCATTGCTCTTTCAGATATCGATGGAACTGCTGCCTTCTCCCTCCTCTTCCTTCATGTCTGTAATCTTTTGATTAAGTGCTGCTTACCATGAACCCTTGAGGTGAGGATATTGATTTAGAGTCTCTAATAAAGCCTCGACCTAGTAAATTATATTGTTCTAACCTTTCAGGGCATGCCCAGTTTGATACCTTGAGACCTGTGGCCAAGGCTTTCTGTGTAGAGGAGCTGGGGAAAAAAGGAACACCCTGGTTGATACAGAGATCTTATAGCTCACTGGTTTCTTTCATGATTCCCAGAGGTTTTGTTTGTTTTTTTGATTTTTTATATTCCTGTTTTAGTTAATTAATGAGTTAATTTCTAGATGACCCAAGCAGTCCCCTTTTCTATTTTTGGAATGGCATTTGCTTGGCAATTATTTTTTTCTATTCTGATATCCAGAATATTTCTTCTGCAGATGCTTCTCATGATGGGAGCCAACAGCATGTATATGAGGATATCAGAAAAAATCTGGAAAACTGATTCAAAAGATGTTTGTTATGGCATAATAACTTTTGAAGTCCATGCATTTTTTCATAATACGCATTTTTCTACAAACTCTTTAAATCTCCATGTACTAACCAGGAGTGGTTTCTTCTATTTTCTTTTTTTTAAAGAGTTATTTATTTATTTAAAAGGCAAGAGGAAGAGGGAGAAAAAAAGGGAGAGGGAGAAGGAAAGATTTTTCATCTGCTGGTTCACTCCCCAAATGAATGCAAAAGCCAGGTCTGGGGCAGGCTGAAGCCAGCAGGCAGGAACTCCAAATTTGTCTCCAGTTTGGGAAACAGGAGTCCAAGTACTTAGACCATCAACTGCTGCCCTCCCAGATGTATGAGCAGGAAGCTGAATTGGAAGCAGAGCAGCCAGTACTTGAACCAGCAGATTTATGGGATGCTGGTGTCACAAGGAGCAGCTTAACGCACTCGGCTACAAAACCTGTCCACAGGATTACTTTCTTGCCTTGAAACTCCTCAAATACATATGAGCAGAGCACCTCTTCACCATAACTCTCTTAGTTAAAATTGAGAATCTGTCGAGTGACTTCCTATTTGCTTATAACTATGTCAGTCCATGGAAATCTGGGCAGTGTTATTTGTACAATAAGTAGACTTTCCATCTGTCCAACATTTGTAATTCTTAACAACTTCCCCATATTTCCTGAGCCCTATCTCTTTCCTGCTTTTCTCTACATCCAACTTGCCTCTCTCTATTTCTTCATACAAAGCATTTATTTTCTATCAGATGGTAATTATAGATACCACTTGAAGAAAGAAAACATCATTACTCTGAGGGTAACATTTTATTCTTTCTTTTCTTACAAAGGTGTGGAAGACATAATTTCAAGTTTTTGTTTTCTGTCCCTGGGCATTCATTCAATTAGTAAGTCCACATTCTCTTTAAGAAACCCCCTAGGTTCATAGTCAATCTCCTCCCCCACCCCTTTACTCTCTCTCTCCCGCAGTTACTTCTTTAGCATGCAGCATGCACTTTCCCTCTGCTTTGAATAAATTGTTCCTTCCTTTATAAAAAAAAAAAAAGAAAAAGAAAAAGAAAGGATACCCCACAGCCATAGATCAACTCAGTAGTGAGGTAACAGTTTCCTAAGTCATTCTAGAACACGATATATCTTCTAGTTGTGGCCTATTGTAGAGTAAATAATTTTTGTGGAAATTTTAGGATTTCACAAAGTTGTGCACACAGAGGCCACTGTTGAGAAAATTTCTTACAACTGCATAGCCCAGTTTTCATGCCAGATCAGGCACTGCTATAACATGTGCCTCCGTGTTTCGTGGCTCTCTGCCCTCAGCAGAAGTCCAAGTGTCACAGGAAGCAAACCTGTACTCACTTTGGATCAATGTCATGGAAGTTAAATATCACGGATGAGAAATTAGCAAAGGAATATCTAGAGTCGAGGCTTGTGGACTTCATTCAAATATGACCTAATAATGGTCAGGGCCTGTGATTCCAAACCATGCTGACCAAGCTGAATCTATTGGGGGGAACACTGAAGTGGAGCCCAGTGTTCAAACTATTCCCACCCTATGCTTATTATGTCCCTTAGAAAAATTTCCCTAGACAGGAATCACCAAAAATCACAAGAATTTGAAAAATCCATAATATCTAGAGATGGCAAACATTTATTCTGAAGATGAGTAATGTACTATCGTGGTGAAGGGCTGTTATCATTCTCATTCATATATTCTAGGTATTGGAAACATAAGACTACCAAGTATATGGTTCAATAGTTAAGTGCATGTAATACGTCCAGTAAGACAACTTATCATTCTGCTGTTATCTTATCTGATCTTCCAATCCACTGTTTGACCTTCATGTCAGTTATCCAGTATCCTATCATTCACGGAATGGTAGAGGCTTGCAAGTTGAAATATATAACAATGTAGGAGAAGTTATCAGTGAGGTTGGGTCTGTCAGCTTTAAAAGTTGGTGGATTTGGTTCTATACTTCTGAATGTAAGTGTTACTGAGGGCCTTATTATCACCACTTCTTTATTTATATGCAAATACTTTGTAGTTTGAATATTGGAGACAGGGCTATATATTGTTCATTAGTAACCCCATTTATGATGGCAGCATTCACTGAGATTTACAAATTATCAGCTGTTTTATAATATTTGAAATACAAGTTAATATTTTTGCTTCCGCATATATAGTTTGAGATGTGAGACAGTTCATTTGCACTGTTAAACTGACAACAGGATATATCAATTTGCAAATTAATGAAATGAGATATAAGGTGAAAATCTATCTAATTTTAAAAGATTCACTATGATTTGGAGATACAAATCTAAGAACATGATATTCTGCTCCTCTCTCCCTCCCTCCTATTTTTTTTTTTTTTTGACAGGCAGAGTGGACAGTGAGAGAGAGAGAGAGAGAGACAAAGAGAAAGGTCTTCCTTTGCCATTGGTTCACCCTCCAATGGCCACCACGGCCAGCGTGCTGTGGCCGGCACGCCACGTTGATCGAAGGCAGGAGCCAGGTGCTTCTCCTGGTCTCCCATGGGGTGCAGGGCCCAAGCACTTGGGCCATCCTCCACTGCCTTCCGGGCCATAGCAGAGAGCTGGCCTGGAAGTGGGGCAACCGGGACAGAATCTGGAGCCCCAACCGGGACTAGAACCTGGTGTGCCAGCACCGCAAGGCGGAGGATTAGCCTAGTAAGCCGCGGCGCCGGCTCCCTCCCTCCCATTTACTCTCCTTCTTTCTACCTTTATTTCTTTTTTCATTTTTGAGATAGCATATTTTAAAT
This sequence comes from Oryctolagus cuniculus, assembly GCF_964237555.1. Classification (NCBI taxonomy): domain Eukaryota; kingdom Metazoa; phylum Chordata; class Mammalia; order Lagomorpha; family Leporidae; genus Oryctolagus; species Oryctolagus cuniculus. Next base: position 14,283,990 of record NC_091436.1, on the reverse strand, counting down.
ATATGTTGCAGTAAAAATGTTTAACATTTCACCAAATAAATTTAGCAAGTAAAAAGCAATAAGGTCCTAGTTTATTTCCATTTGGAATACAAACAGCTATAAACAAAAATTGAGTAGAAAAATGACCATTTCCATATACATTTTTGCCAATTAGCCATTCATAATTTCTTTCAATAAAACAGAAACAATCTAAATATTTCCTGTGTGGTAACAAGATAATAATTAAGTTGACTTAGACATTAAACCATTTGCTCACAGGGATATGTGAGTTTATTGCTGTTTATACACAGGAATAATTTTATGAAGATTGAAATTTAATTACTTATACATTACATTTTTTGTACTCTGTTACCACAGATCAGGGACAATATATGATATTTGTCTTCTTGGGACTGGCTTATTTTACTAATTATAATGGTTTTCAGTTGCATCCACTTTCTTGGAAAACACAAGATTTCATTTTTTGCAGCTGTGTAGTATTTCATAGTGTATACATATCACATTTTCTTTATCTACTTCTCAGTTGATGGATATCCATGTTGATTCCATATTTCAGCTATTGTAAATTGAGCTGCGATAAATATTGGATGGGAAGAAGATAACTCGTTCATGTAATGTTTGATTTTTGGTGTAAATTACCAGGAGTAGGATGGCTGCATCATAATGAAATCTATTTTCATATTTCCAAGGAATCTCCATATTGTCTTCCACAATGGCTGTATAAGCTTGCATTCCAACAAATAGTAGGTTAGGTTATCTTTTTCCAACTTCATCATCAGCATTTTTTGTTTTTAGATTCCTGTATGAAAGTTATTTTAACTGAGACGAAGTGAAACACCATTGTGGTTTTTTATTTCCATCTCTCTGATGGCTAGTGATCCTAAGCATTAAAGTGTCTGTTGGCCATTTGATTTCCATCTTTTGAAAAATTCCTGTTTAAGTCCTTTGCCCATTTCTTACCGGCTTGTTTGTTTTGTTGTTGCTGAGTTTCTTGATATCTTAATACATTCTTGATATTAATCCTTTATTGGTTGTTTAATTCGCAAACATTTTCTTACATTCTGTTGGTTCTCTCTTCACTTTGTTGAGTGTTTCCTTTGTCATGCAGAAGCTTCTTAGCTTAATATAATCCTCTTTGTCTATATTTGCTTTGATTTCCTGTGCTTCTGGGTGTTTTCTGTTAAGTCTTTGCCTATGCCAATGTCTTGCAGAGTTTCTCCAATATTCTCCTCTACTAATTTGATGATATCTGGTCATATGGTCTAAAGATCATTGATCCACTGTGAGTTGATTTTTGTATAAGGTATAAGGGAACTATCTTGCTTCATACAATTTTCAAAACACCAATTTTTTAAGAGGATGTCCTTTCTCCAGTGATTGATTTTAGCTCTTTTGTGAAAGACTAGTTGGTAGTATAGATATGCATTGATTTCTGGGGTTTCTATATTATTCCATTGGTCTATATGGCTTTTTTGTGCCAGTACTACCAGGATGTTTTGATTATAATGGCTCCGTAGTATGTCTTAAGATATGGATTTGTGATGCCCCCAGTTTGGTTTTTGTTGTAAGACAACTTCATCCATTTGGGGTCTCATGTGACTCCATATGAAGGTTAGCATTTTTTCTAGATCTGAGAAGAATAATTTTGGTATTTTGATTGGAATGACTTTGAATCTATAAATTGGTCTCTGCAAATGGATACTTTGATGTTATTGATTCTTACAATAAACAAGCATGGAAGATATTTCCATTCTTTGCTTTCTTCATCATCTTCATCTATTTATTTCTTTAAATTTTTGTAATTTTTTTGTAGATTTTTCATCTCTGATTAAATTTATTCCAAGGTATTTCATTTTTATAGCTATTGTGAATGATATTATTCTTAGAAGTTCCTTTCAACCATGGCATTGTCTGTGTATAAAATGGCTATTTATTTTTGTGTGATAATTTTGTATACTGCAACTTTACCAAATGCTCTTATGAGTTACAGTAGCCTCTTATTGGAATCTTTTAGTTCTTCTATATATGGAAACATGTCATCTAGAAACAGAGATAATTTGACTTCCTTTTTCCAATTTGTATTCCTTTGATTTCTTTTTCCTGCCTAATCACTCTATCTAAAACTTCCAGAACTGTATTGAATAGCAATGGTGAAAGTGGGCATTCTTGTCTGGTTCCATATCTCAGTGGAAATGCTTCCAACAGGTGCAGGGCCCAAGTACTTGGGCCATCCTCCATTGCCTTCCTGGGCCACAGCAGAGAGCTGGACTGGAAGAGGAGAAACCAGGACAGAATCTGGCACCCCAACTGGCACTAGAATCCAGGGTGCCAACTCCACAGGTGGAGTATTAGCCTAGTGAGCCACGGCACTGGCCCAATTTTGTTTTATTTTATGTGTCCAAGAATCTATCCATTTCCTGTAGCTTTTCTAATTTGTAGGTATATAGCTCTTAGCAGTGGTTTCTGTGATTCTTTTTATTTCTGGGGTATCTTTTGTTAAATCTTTTTCATCCTTGATTTTATTGATTTGGGACTACTCCCTCTTTTTTTTTTTTTTTTGGTTAATTGATCAATGGTGTATCAATCCTGTGAGAAAACCATCTTTTAATTTCACTGTTCTTTATTTTCAGTTCACTTTTGTTTATTTCTCATCTAATTTAAATAATTTATTTCCTCCTACTAATATTTTTTTTAAAGATTTATTTATTTGAAAGTCAGATTAACATAGAGAGAGGAGAGGCAGAGAGAGAAAGAGAGGTCTTCCATCTGCTGGTTCACTCCCCAATTGGCTGCAATGGCTGGAGCTGTGCCAATCCAAAGCCAGGAGCCAGGAGCTTCTTCCAGGTCTCCCAAGAGGATACAGGGGCCCAAGGACTTAGGCCATCCTCCACTGTTTTCCCAGATCACAGCAGAGAGCTGGATTAGAAGTGGAGCAGCCTGGTCTTGAACTGGTGCCCATATGGGATTCTGGCACTTCAGGCCAGGGTGTTAACCCACTGCGCCACAGTACTGGCCCCATTATTGGGTTTATGTTATTGTCATTTTTAGAAGTACTTTATTTTCATTTATAGCTCATTTTTTTGCTGCCTTTCCAATTTCTGATGTTGACAATAATTGCTATAAACTTCTCTCTTAACAGTGCTTTTGTTTTATCCCATAAGTTTTGATATGTTATATTGTCATTTTCATTCATTTCAGGAATTTTTTATTTCCCTTTTGATTTCTTCTATGACTCTCTATTAATTCAGGAGCATGTTGTTTGGTCTCAATGAGTTTGCATATTTTCTAGAGATTTTTTAAGTTGTTAATATTCAGCTTCTGTCAATTGTGGTCAGAAAAGACACATGGTATGGTTTCAATTTTTGTTTTAATTTGCTAAGACTTGCTTTATGCTGCAACATATGATCTATCCTAGAGAAAATTTCATGCACTGATGAAAAGGATGTGTATTCTTCAACTGTGGGAATAAATATCCTCCTCATATCAGTTAGATCCATTTGATCCATACTGTCAATTATCTCTGCTCTTTATTTTTTGATTTTCTGTTAAGTTGATTTGTCCATTAATGAAAGTGTGATGCTGAAATCTTCCATTACTGTGGAATGTTCCATTACTGTGGAATCTGTTTCTAGTCATTTGTGGAAAATTTGTAGATTTTCTCCACTGATGGATTTTACTTTTGAATCATCTCTGTGGCTTAGTGGAGTGCCTTCTCATTCAGTGACTACCCAGAGGCATGTGATGGGTGGAACTAGAGAGCTCTGGTCAGTGCTTATGGGTGGGGTGAGAATCCAGGGTAACACCCAAGTTGGGCCTGGTAGATTTTCTCTATTTTAGCAGATGGAGGATATGATCACTCATCTTGGCATAACCACAATCTCACCTCTCTTCCAAAGTGATAAATGCCCATGATTAGCTCACTGTGGGAGCAACCCTTACCCACACTGGTGCATGAACCTCACATAGAGTCTGTGTATCCTAAATTTGAGCATGGAACCCTCCACAATTACCCACCCTATGTAGTCAGGGAGCTCTGAGTCTCTGGTGTCAAACACAGTGATTCCCCAGAGACCCAGATACACTCCATATGCTATTGTGGAGTCCCATAACCCCTACAGTCACAGGGTGCAGACCATCATCTCTCAGCCCCACAAGCCTGCCCCATCCACAGAGAAACCAGAAATGGTCCCAGGACCAGCTGGCTATGGGTGTTCTGCCTTGGTAGTTTGGGCCCAAGAGCCTGTGGTAGGGTAACTGGACAGGACTACCTCATGCTCCTAAGTATGTTGGGACATGGGGAAAAAGAAATGTGTTTTTCACTGGATTAGGTAGGTACCCTGCCTTCTCACTAGTGCTGCAGACTGTGCCCAAAGTCATTGCAGTCCTGCAAGGTTCTCCATCATGCAATATCACCAGTAGCATGGGCTGCCTCTGTCTGCTCTCAGCATGCTCTCAGAAGCCAGTGTTTCCTCCAGCCCAATGCTGCAGGAGTCGTGTGTAGTGTCCCTGCTTGCTGCTGTCATCAATTCTCTCCATGCTGCTACACGGCATCATTATTCTTCCTGTAGAATTTCCACTGCAAACTTCTCTCCAACTCTTCACTAGGAATACACTTCTTCTACTTTTCTCTATTGTTTTCCTCGGGTCAAAATCAGAACATCTCTCTATTCAGCTGTCTTTGAATCTCTTTATTTTTAAAGATTATAAATGAGCTAAAATGTGTTAATAAGATATGGGGCAGTCATGACAGAGTGAAGCATGCTTCTTATGTTTTGCCAGAAGCTTAAAGACATGCAAGGCAATGTATCTAGTTATTTAGTGCAAGCACATCAACAAGTAAAGCCTTTCTATATGAATCAGATGTACAAGTTTCATTTTTCAAAGAATATTTAAGGTTCTGCACTGTGATGTAGTGGGTAAAGCCACCACCTACAGTGCCATCATCTCATATGGACACCAGTTGGAGTCCCAGCTGCTCCACTTCTGATCCAGCTTTCTGCTATGGCCTGGAAAGCAGTAGAATATGGCCCAAGTCCTTGGGCTTCCTACACACCCGTGGGAGACCTGGAAGAAGCTTCTCCTTGCTCCTGGCTTCAGATCAGCTCAGCTTCAGCCGTTGAGGCCATTTGGGGATGAACCAGCAAATGGAAGACCTCTTTCTCTCCCTCTCTGCTTCTGCCTCTTTGTAATTCTGCCTTTCAAATAAATAAATATTTTTTTTGAAAAAGAACATTTATTTACTTATTCATTTAAAAGAGACAGAATACAGAAACATTATATCTGCTGATTCATACTTCCATTCAGCTGGACAAGGCTGAAATCAGGAGTCCAGAATGCAACCTGTGATGCCCACATGAGTGACAGGGATAAAAGTACTTGAGCAATTATCTGATGCCTCCCAGTATTCATATGAGCAGGAAGCTAGAATCAGACCTGGAGTTTTGAATCAAATCCAGGTAGTCTGCTATGAAATATGAGTATCCCAAGCTATATCATTATCACTGCACTAATTCTATTTTATAATTATTCAGAGAAACTTGAAAATGATAATACTATAATTTATAATTGCTACTCATATAATCTAATATATGTACATATATATAAATGTGAATATATCATTATATATAATTATTCACATATCTATATACATTTTAATCTTCATCACAACTCTGAGATATATCTGTATTACCCCTGTTCTACAGAAGAGAAATCAGGACATAGACAACATAGAATTCACCCAATTTCACATGGTTAATAAATATGGCCATTAGGTTCATCCACAGAAATCTTGTTCTTAATTGTGGGTGATCCCATGAGACTGCCTGCCTAGCCCATGAAGTTAGCCTTACTGCTGGCAGGTAGCAGGAGCCCATGCACATTTCCCAACTCCTGCTTCTGCCAATCAGGTAAACTGCTCCCAGGTGTGGCCCAGGCTCATCCGGAAAGCTACCCTAGCTATGCAACCTTCAAGCTGATTGGAGAGGCATATTTGCGCCAGTGTTGGTTCTGTCCTACAGAGTCAGTGTTGCCCTGCATTACTTACACCCCTTCTGCCTGCCCTTTAAAAGTGTACTTGGTTGTTAATAAAAGCGGACATGTTCACTGAAGCCTATCCCTGCTGCTTCTTGTGGAAGAACACTGTCACCCCACTATCCCTGAAGGTGTGGGCCTCGCAGGATGAGTCCTCACTTAATTACTGTACATTGCTGCATTGTTTAAGGAATTGAACCATCAAAAAATAAGGTGATGACTGAGTATAAACTAAAACATGCTTTCATTTTCAGAATTGCTAATATATTCTGTTGCACAAAAACCTTAAGAAAAATCAGCTATGAATAGGGAATTTCTTTAAAGTTTTAGAAGGAGTATTATGAATTTTGTGCTACTGGTAATGTGTGTTTGTGTGTGTGTATGAGTGTGCGCGTGTGTGTGTACTACCTTTAATTTACTTTGTCCTATCATGTGCAGATTGGAAATTCTATCCTTGTCTCAAATTAAGTGCGTTGTACTGTTGTTTGTTACAGAGACAGACATTATTGTGTGAAAATTCTAACTACACTTTGTTTATTAACACTTCAATATTCTAAATTCAGCAGTATGTTGTTCGCCTACTAGATAGAGATCGTGGCATTAGGAGGTCACAATATTAGCTTTTCAGAAACTGCACATGTTAAATTTTCCTAAAATGATATTTACTTTAATATTTTATTTGAATGGAGAAAGATCTTCCATTTATTATATATTTCAGAGATGCCTGCAAAAGCCAGGGATGGACTAACCTTAAACTAGGAGCCTCGAATTACCCTGGGTTTCTTTCATGGATGGTAGGATTTGAAGTATTTAAACTATCATGTGCAACCTCCAAGATTTCACCTTAGTGGGAAGCTGGATTGAAATAACTGGGATAACCAGGACTCAAGTCATGTACTCTGATACGGGATGTAGGTGTTCTTGGCCACTTAACTGCCACACTGACTGCCTTCCCCAAATTTTTTAAACATTAAACTCATAACTTTCTGGGAAAATTCTCTTTCTCTGTGGTTCAAAAGAATCAATAAACTTGCAAATGTGCTAGAGAAAGCAAGCAAAATGAAATAGATACACCCATTATTGATTTCTGCACACCATTTAATTTTATTCATTGACTGGCAACTACATTTAATAGTGCCACCAAGGTCAAGTGATCTAAACATGCTACATGCTACTATTCCCCTACCTCTAAACTGTTCATTTGCCTAAGGAAAATGTTATGGTAATATTTTATTGTTCCTACTTATTTATTATGAAACTCTTTCCCGCAGAATACTATTCCCTGTTTGATTCCAAATCACATTGGCTGCAAGAAAGATTCTACATGAGATTTGGAGAGTAGAAGTGAAGCAGTGGCAACATCACACTGAAGGTTAGTGAGGACTGCAAAGCCTTGCAAAAGCTCATGCATTTTGTTGCTAATTTGTTGGTACCTATTGGAATACCTCTACCTGCCATGGAACTCATTCTGCAGTGTCTCTGATCTTGCAGCTCCGTGACAAAAGGCTTCAGCTTTTGCTGCAAGTCATGCACAAAATTATAGTTGGAGCTCATGAAAGCTGGATGTAAATTTCATCCTATTCTCATGAGATCAGTTCAAATGATGGATCCTGGTGTGTCCTCACTTTCCTTTGCCTCATGCCTACCATTTTTCCCAACTGCCAAATGAGCTGCCTTTTTGAGTTCAAACCCTCCACCAAACAGAGGCAAGAGCCTTCCATGGGCTTCTTCACCATCTCCCCACATTGTGGAAGCTCTAATCTCTAAAATAAATTCGTTATTCCCTATGACTCATAGCTGTGCATTTTCCATTTTCAAACTCTGATACTGCTATGAAAACCAGAAATTATTCCAGAAGAACAGAACTTTAAAGACAGGCCCAGATTTTGATATGGGTCATTTGGAATTAATTTTCTGACCTGATTTTTTAAAGGCATTAATAATTCTTATACCAGTAATAAAAAGGACACTGATTTTAACCATATATGTGAGAAAAGGTGTTTGCATTGCTATGTGTATGTGCACGTGAGTATATGAGTTTGAGGAAATTTGCTTAAACAATAATCCACAGAACATTGAATAGCCAAGCAATTGCTGCCATAGAGCATTATTTCTGAATATAAAGAAAATCATGGAGCAGGTTGTTTCAAAGTGTTCCGAAGAACTTGGTTGAGTGTAGTATTTTAAAAATCCAGCTTTAGTGGGGCTGGCACCACTGCACAACGGGTTAATTCTCTACCTGTGGTGCTGGCATCCCATGTGGGCTCTGGTTCTAGTCCCTGCTGCTCCACTTCTTATCCAGCTCTCTGCTGTGGCCTGGGAGGGCAGTGGAGGATGGCCCAAGTCTTTGGGCCCCTGCACCTGCGTGGGAGACCAGGGGGAGGCACCTGGCTCCTGACTTTGGATCAGTGCAGGATCAGTGCAGCTCCAGCCATTGCAGCCATGTGGGCAGTGAACTAACAGAGGAAGGACATTTCTCTCTGTCTCTCCCTCTCACTGTCTGTAACTCTACCACTCAAATAAATAAACAAAACCTTTAAAAAATCCAGTCTTATATGAAAAAGTTTGTTTTACTACACTGAAAAAAAAAGTCCTTATCTCTTGCTGCCATAGGTCTGAAATTGATGAAATTAAACCCAAAATCTAAACCTGTGAGGAGGGTCATGCATTGTGGTGCAAGGGGCTTACGTTGTGGTGCATCTTTGGGTGTTTGCATCCCATAAAAGTCTGCCTCGCTTTTGAGTTCCACCTCCACTAACGCACGCAGTTTTCTGCTAATATACACCCTGGGAGACCACAGATAAATGGATCAATACTTGGGTCCCTGCCACTTACTTCGGAGTTCTGGATAGAATTCCTGGGTTTTCCCAGTCTAGGTCTTCCTGTTGTAAGCTTTTGGGGAGTGAACCAATGGATGGAAACTCTTTCTGTTTTATTTCCAAGTAAATGAACTTAAATAGATCTGTGAGTAGTTAAGGCACAAGGTAAATTGAACTAACAGTAACTTAGTATTACATATGTTATAGTTAGTGCAAAGACTGTGGATCAAGATGGAGATACAATTCTAAGAAATCCACAGAATTTCAAGCCCAAGATTCTACTTGGCTTCCTTTGCTGGAAGAAGCAATCACTTAAGGACTTTAGGGTATTCTAGCCTGAGGAATCTTATGGCCTCTGCTGTGATCCTTGGCTTGAAGGGGCTGTTGACCCTGTTTAACACTTGCCATTATTCCATGTTGGTCAGGCCCCAGGAGCTGAGAAAAAAGTTCAAGTGTGTTTCATAAAAAGATGCAGCACACACCAACAGAATATTTCTGAACAGTCTCCTTCCATAGCTACACTGGTGCCATATACAGGCACTTAAAAATGTTAATAAAAACCCAAACTGAAAGATAAGCATAAAAATATAAACTTTATATCTCAACATCAGTTCCATCAAGTTTAAGAAATTTTATAACCTATGATACCAGCCATTTAGGCTGTCCCTAAAGAACTGACGGTTTTTGGAATTTAAAGACAATTGAAAAATAAAGTTTTTTACATTGAGAGAAGAAGAAAAATGAATGCGCCTTAAAGCGTTTTTAAGAAAAGAAAATAAGAGAGCAGTCAAGTGAGGACTATAAAGTGGGTGCAGTGTGATTTTCCATGAAATTCTCCCCAGATTGCACTTGTTTGATGAAAGGAATGAGCCAGGAGCATTGTCATGGTGAAGAAGCTTCCAGACATATTTTTCTACTAAAACTTTGGCTAACTTCATCCAAACACTCTCCATTCCTAATAAACTCATGTTATCATTCCCTGCCTTAAGAAAGACAACAAGCAAAATTCCTTGAGCATTTCCAAAAGCATTTTTCTTAAACTTACCTGTTTTTTTTTTTAACTTTCATTTAATAAATATTCCCACTATAACCTCCCTCCCACCCACAACCATCCCATCTCCCACTCCCTCTCCCATCCCAGACTTCATCAAGATTTTTTTCAATTATCTTTATATAAAGAAGATCAACTTAGCATATACTAAGTAATATTTCAACAGACTGCACCCACAAAGACACACAAAGTATGGGGTACTGTTTGAGTAGAAGTTTTACCATTAATTCACACAGTACAACACATTAAGGACAGAGGTCCTACATGGAAGCAGGTGCCAACAAAGAAGGGACCTTTCTCTTATGGGAGGAGAGAACTTCCATGTTGACTATGGCCTTGCCTAAATAATATTGGAGTTTATGAACTCAAGAGGCTTCCATAGCCTTGGCAGCTCATGACAAGAGCCTCAGCTGATAACTGACATCATAAATAAAAGTGTCAATTGTTAAATCAACAATGGGAGTCACTGTGCACCTGCTTCCATGTAGGACCTCTGTCCTTAATGTGTTGTACTGTGTGAATTAACGGTAAAACTTCTACTCAAACAGTACCCCATACTTTGTGTGTCTTTGTGGGTGCAGTCTGTTGAAATATTACTTAGTAAATGCTAAGTTGATCTTCTTTATTTAAAGATATTTTTTTTTTATTTTCAACATTTTTTTTAACTTTTATTTAATGAATATAAATTTCCAAAGTACGGCTTATGGATTACAATGGCTTCCCCCCCATAACGTCCCTCCCACCCGCAACCCTCCCCTTATCCACTCCCTCTCCCCTTCCATTCACATGAGGATTCATTTTCAATTCTGTTTATATACAGAAGGTCAGTTTAGCATACATTAAGTAAAGATTTCAACAGTTTGCTACCACACAGAAACATAAAGTGAAAAATAATAGATGATTTTTTAAATGATGATGAAATCAGATCAGACCTATTGTCATGTTTAATCCCAGTGAGAGTCAAGTTGGGAATTGCTAATTTCTTCTTTTTTTTTTTTTTAACAGAAGATCAGTTTAGTATACATTAAGTAAAGATTTCAACAGTTTGCACCCCCATAGAAACACAAAGTGAAATATACTGTTTGAGTCCTCGTTATAGCATTAAGTCTCAATGTACAGCACGCTAAGGACAGAGATCAAAAAATCTTGATGAAGTCTGGGATGGGAGAGGGAGTGGGAAATGGGATGGTTGTGGGTGGGAGGGATCTTATGGTGGGAAAAGCCACTATAATTCAAAAGTTGTACTTTGGAAATTTGTATTTATTAAATAAAAAAATTCACCTATATTTATGGTTTGTATCTGGTTCTATGTTATACTAAATTCTTCTGTGTTCATATGTCTATTTCTATGTTTGAACTCCATCCCAAACATTAGTGTGTCTAGTCAATTGTCATATTTTAGTAAGTGTAAAGGAATATTACATTTACTATAGGTGGAATATTTATATAAAATACTTAACACATAGTTGATATTTTGATGTTGTAGTTTTTCCTTTGATTGTTCTTTATTTTCACCAACTCTTACATGCTTAACCTCTAATATAATTTTTTTGCTTCACAGTATCAACCTCTTTTGAAAACAAAGCAGAAGCAAAAACATTGAGGGAAAACTCTAAGCATTGTAAAGGTTTTCATCAGTCTCCTGAAAAATATGCATTTTTGCACTGATAACATAAAATTTATTTACTTTGAGATGTTTCATTAACATTATTTTTAATGCAATTATATATAGAAATTTAAATCAATATGAATTTGTTAAAATCATATAGTGTTCAAAATACGTTATTAAAATTCTAGACTATTTACATTTTATCCACTCCTGAATTTTTAGAACCAATATTTTCAGATATAGTGTGAACCCAGTAACAGTTGTTTACTGATCATATAAAACTATATCATTCCATATGAGGCACGTTTGCCCTTTAGCTGGCTAGTGTTATTTACATGAATGTAATTTACATGAATCATAATTTCGTATCATCTAATCATTCCCAGGAAAATAAAGTTATATGCCAAGGTGAGTATTGACATTACTAATCATATTCTATCTATGAACATAAAAATGCAGTTTTTAAATTGTGTGAAAATTTGTACAATGAAGTCATTTGAAGAGAAAGCTGCCTTACAAAGAACAAGATTGGATTAGAAGTTCAATTTACCTTAAAGGTAAACCCATTAAGCAGAATAGATGAAAATGCCTCAGAGTACAGGAAGTAGAACTGGTAAATCACAGTGGCGAATTGGGCACTGCAGCAAAATGATCTAATAAACTGGTAATTTGCCGTATTATTATGAGCTAGCAGGGCAATTTAATAAAAACAATTTGCTTTATATTGTTTATAGCCTGACCCTAGTTTCACAATCACCTTTTTAATAGAAAAAAGTAACAATACCTGAATCATGAGACTACGTTTGTGTAAATGAAAATTTATGCCGCTAAAAATGTTATTAAATCTACATGCGTAATGACTATAGCTGTGAAGACATCCAATAAGACTGGAAAGAACAAATCAAGACTGTTATAGTCTAGTCTTGAAATTTTTCTGTATATGCTATCTGCTTTGAAAATAGATTTTTTTCTAAAATAATCAATGAAGTCACCTTCTTATTTTCTCCTCCCACTGGACTTTTCAAAAAGAATCATGGTTAGAAATCCTTTTAAAAATTTTTAGTGGTATTAAATAATAAATTAAATGGAGATTTTAATGTCTTAAAATTTCTATAGTGTTAATAAAAATTATTTGAAAAGCATTAGGGCAAAAATATTCAGAAGCTATTTATTCTATCCTTTCTTTTGACAATGGAGCACATAAAGTTGTACAGCATTTCACATTTCATGAAATTTTATATTGTTTTTTAAAGATTTATTTTTTGTTTTTAAAAATATTTTATTTATTTAGTTGAAAGGTAGAGTTAGAGAGAGAGGGAGAAAAAGAGAGAGAGACATCTTTGATCTGCTGAGTTACTCCCCAGATGGCCACAGCAGCCGGATCTGGGCCAGGTCAAAGCTAGGATCCAGGAGCTTCTTCCAGGTTTCCCACAAGGGTGCAGGGGCCCCAACACTTGGGCCATCCTTCGCTGCTTTCCCAAGCCATAAACAGAGAGCTGAATCAGAAGAGGAGCAACCCGGACAAGAACCAGCACCCATATGGGATGCTGGCATCACAAGCAGAGGCTTAACCTACTATGCAACAGCGCCAGCTCCTAATTCATGAAATTTTAGGGTTAAACTCAAATAAACCATGAAATAACCAATGTTTGGAGTAAGTTGGTTGAGAGTGACAGGTAAACCTTACCATGTACTCTTTCATTCCAAAATTATTAGTTCATCGTAGCCCCTTCCCAGAATATCTGCAAGAAACACATTGTGGTGCAAAATTGAACATATTCTTTTTAGACTACTAATGAGTCACTGCTACTGCATCATTTTGTTTATATTGTGAGAAGGCTATAGAGATTATGGCAAGACATGAGAAGGGAAAATGCCTTAAGTTTCAGAAAGGACAAGATGTGGGATTTTGGGAATGCAAAATTTTACCTCTGACATGAAAAGAAATTAACAATTATTACTTCACTGTGTACAATAAAAAAAGTTTGACAAACTGCCAACAATATTTTTTGACCTATCAGAGAACTGAGGCTCTAGGGCAAATCATCACCCTAAAATTTGAAAATTTTACAGGTAAATTTAGAGAAAAACAATTGAGATACACTTATTGGTAACAAAAACCACTGTACCTATAAACTAGTAGGAATTTTTAAGTGACAATTTTAAAAAATTGCAATAAGATGGAAGTGAAATCAGATTTACCTTTCTGACCATTTTTAAGTGTAGAGTGCAGTGACATTAAATGTATTCACATTGTGCAACTATCCACCAGCCATCTCCAGAATATTTTCCTTCTGTGAAACTGATATTGCTTAATTTCCATAAAGATTAGCAGGAGATTTTATGTATGCATGATACTAATCCTTGTGGTTATGTGAGGTTGTATCTTCTCAAAGTTGCATCTTGTCTTTATAAGCTCTAACATTTTTTGTAATAAAAAAGTTATTTTTCATCAAATGGAAATTATTAATCATTTAATTTATTTACAAATACATGTTTTATTTAAGTATCTTTGCTATTTCAAGATTTATGAAGATATTCTCTTAACTTGGCTTCCAAAAATTTTATGGATGTGTTTCACATTATTGACTTTTATATCCCATGACTTTTGAAGTAGCCACTAATAATTTCTTAATATCATGCTAGTTCATACCCATATCCAGAAATTCATAAAGGTGTTTTTTTCTGCCTTTGAAATAAATAAATAAATAAAATAAAGTAAAACTCGCTAAGGACTTAACTGAACAATTCTCCAAAGAAGAGATCAAATTTTCAATAAACAATGAAAGATGCTAAACCTCGTGACTCATCAGGGAAATGCTAAGCGTGGAATACATAAAATCTCCTACTAATCTTTATGAAATGACAAACAACCCGGTGGGTAAAAAATCAAAGGTGTGCAAAGCATGCCTAGCACAGGAAACACAAGCTGTTCATAAATTAAAGAAAATATGTGTAATTTTATTAATCAAGGCAAAGCATAGTATAGCTAGAATGAGGTATATTGTCAGATCTATTAGATGGCTAAAATTAAGTCAGTCATAGATAAACTTGATATATGAGTCAATGTAAATTCTGAGTCACTATTTGCCATACTGTATATGCTGCAATAATCTTTTAGGGAAGTGGGTCAATTTTGATAAACTTGCCTGGGAAAAGTTTACATACCAGAAGCTCGCATCAATACTATATATCCTAGAATTGTCAGCTCCAGAAAATTATAAACATCTTAGTATATGCATATTACATCAGCATTCATGTAAAAGAATGTCCACAAAATATTACCCATAATAGTTGAAAACTATAAATAGTACATATAGCAACCAATATAAGAATAAACAAGCAAATTGTGACTTTTAAATAATACTGTACAACAATGAAACCAAATGAACTACACTTATATCACTAATTTGGATAGTTCTCAAAACATAAGGAGGAGCATAAAAATAATGGCATGAAAAATATAGTCAATAATCACTAGTTCATTATTAATTAATATATACATTGTTGATAAAACTTTAAAACACAAAAAGCAACGAAGGATAAATATGATATTCAGGACACGACTTTCCTCTATGGGCAAGTAAAGTACATTTTATTGGGCTGAGTATCATATTCTAAAGAACATTGTTTCTTAAATCCTGTGGTAAACATACAGACATTCATTTTAGCTTTATCTTATAAACTTTATTTATATGTTCTATATTTTTATACTACAATATTTAAGTGATGCAATTTTTTAAAATGAGCAGAAAATCACAGTGGGAAAGCATTTATGGTTTGGTATTGTTTGAGCCATTGAGGGATACAGTTCCAGGTAAAATATATTTTTTTCAGGCACTGTTAGAGAAGTATCTTTGGTAGCAATTGTCAAAAATCTTCACATTTTCCTTTAAATGGAATCTTAGGAGTGCTTAGTAAGAGAGATGTTGTCTTCATCATAGCAATGCAGATTGCATATAACTGTTCTTCACAAAATGCCCTCGGCTTTCTTCAATCAAACCTTGGAATTGTCATTCATGACGACAAGAATGTGCCTCATCTGTATATCAGACCATGGCTCCATATTGAAAAGATTAATTATATCCAAGTAATTAATACGACTGATAGTAGTGTTGATAGCTATTACAACTACCAGTAATGACAATTATGTGCCAAGTAGATATTAGACATGGTTATATTGGGTAAAATTTGCCTGCCATTTCACTTCCTCAGCAATATTATGATTGAATTTTTTCCTTAATGTAGTCTTAAAAGGTACATTTAATTTTATAGACTATAATGAAATAGTAATAATTGGATTCATATATCTATTAAAATATTTATTATGTCTTCGAAACAATGACTTCTTTGCTCTTAAGATATTAACCATGATTACAAGAATAAAAATATGATATTTTAAAAAATATGCCTTACTGCAAAATCTTTAATCCATTGTAAAAACTTTAATTTAATGTGCTTTAGGCTTGGCAAAAGATTTTTCTCACTTTTATGTCCATGTAAGTCTAATCAATATTCATATAAGTAGAACACATTGAGAAGTTCTTACAGTCACACTTGAAAGTCTACACTAAATGAGTATTATTGCTGTATATACTTGAAAATATTTAGCTCCTTGATATTTAAGCAAATATCCATTGTTTTTGTCTTTAGCTTACACAAACAGAAAATACAAAATTCATTGCATTGAATTTAAAGCAAACTTCACAATAACTGACCTATGTGAAGTCTGGTGAGTAGTATAACATGATTAACAGGAAGACAAAAAAATCAAGTCTTCTTTGTGGTGTTCCATGACATTGTAGTGAGAGAAACCTTTTCAATTCAGCTTCTTCTCAGAGAAACTGCGCTGGTGTAGAACACTAAGGACATCCAGCATGCTAAAATGAGTTAACATTTCACATTCACCCTCTTACTAATCTTTTTGCCAGTGTTAGACAATACTGATCATTTTCTCCTTCCTGAAAGAGAGTCTTTCTTTTCATGGCTCTGTTTTCAAGGTTACCATTTCTGGGGCTGGCATTGTGGCATAACTGATTAAGCCACTGCCTGCAATGCAGGCATCTAATATGGGTGGTTATAGACCCATCTACTCCATTTTGATCCAGCTCTCTGCTAATGCACCTGAGAAAGCAATGAGGGAATCATGGATGAACCTCCTGGCTCCTGGCTTCTGCCTGGCACAGCCCTAGCTGTTGAGGCCATTTAGAGAGTAAATCAGTCAATGGATGAAATTTCTCTCTCTCTCTCTCTCTCTCTCTCCATCTTTACCTCTCCCTCTGTCTCTCTCTAACTCTGCAAGAAAGAAAGAAAGAAAGAAAGAAAGAAAGAAAGAAAGAAAGGAGGGAGGGAGGGAGGGAGGGAGGGACCACTTCAGAGGGAGGAAGAATTATTTTTTATCCCATCTGAAATGGCATCACTTTTTCCTTCCCTATCAAGAAAAGTTTCTTTAGTTTACCTCACATCATATTTTCGATTTTTATTATTTATTGGTTTTATTTTCACCCACCAAAGATTTGACTCCTATAGATCATACACCATACAGATAACACACCATATTTCTTTGTTTTAACTATTTATTTATTTATTTATTTATTTGAAAATCAGAGTTACTGAAAGAGAGGGAGACATAAAAAGAAAGTTCCTCCATCCACTGGTTCACTCCCCACATGGCTGGGGCTGAGCCAAGCAGAAGCTAGGAGCCAGGAGCTTCGTCCTGGTTTCTCACATAGGTGGCAGAGTTCCCAGCACTCGGGCTATACCTACACTGCTGCTTTTCTCGGGCCCATTAGCAGGATGCTGGATTGGAAGTGAACAACCAGCAAGGGTACCAGCATCCATTGCAGCACGGGCTTTTTCTCATGTCACAAGGCTGGCCCCAATCATATACTATATTGACACACCTATTGTGTGGTAAAGTTCAGGATCTCAGAGGTTTGTTCTTGCTGATTTATTTCATTACTTTGCTGTTCCGGGTATCCAGTTTATTGCCTCTCTCCTCCAAATGTTTCTTTCAAGATATGCTGTGATAGTAGACAGAATCCCTTCAAGCATCTGTCATTGAAGTAGCGTGGTGTTAAACTGTTTGAAGTAGAGGAAAGAAAGACTTTCTTTCAGTTTAAGCTGGTGCATGTTGGGTCAGCAATGTGGATTGAAAAATATCTGAAAGAGATTTGATCCATTTATTCACTCAGAATACATGGCTCCATGGTGATTTCTTAGTTTAGCCTGATGATAACTTCCCTGCAACTCTCTTGATACAGAAGCTGGAGACCTGAAAGATTACTGGTTCTGTAAATCTCAATTCTTTCCTCAGATCTGCATGCAATTCAAATGTAGCCCAGAGGGTTCTCACTCCCTCTGCTACACTTGCTGATCATTTTCCTGTGCACTTTCTGGAAGATTGCTCCTTATATCCCCAGTGACTGAAGGTAATTTCTAGCTTGAGCAAAGCTGTGAACTTTCTTTTACCCTGTAGGATAAACTATACTTCATCAAAGCTTGAACCGCCTTCCAAGGTTGATATTTCTTGGGTACTCTCTTTTAACCCTTAGAGTACCATATAGTGTTATGTCTTACAGTTACTTTGCAAATCATTGTTTAATAATTCCTTGTATTAATGTTTTTGTTTAATTCACCCTGTGGTTTCTATCTCCTGGTTGCCTCTAGACTAATAGATTTTTTAAAAGTCTTCTTTTACTGATGGACAATGGCATAAATTAGCATGCAATCTTCTGCAAGAAAGTGAAATTTATCTCTAACTTTTATAATAGGAAGTGAATTCAAGCATTTTTCAGTTTGATACATTGTAATAAAATCCTAAGTACTTGAGAACACTTATGATAGAATATATGAGAATTCATACCAACCTACAGTGTCATCAAGTATTCAATTTTTGTTTAATTATTTATCTATTTGAAACTCAAAGTTACAGAGAGTGAGGGAAAGACAGAGATCTTCCTTCTGTGGCTGAATCCCCAGTTGGCTGCAATGACCACGGCTGGGCCAAACCGAAGCCAGGAGCCAGGAGCTTCTTCCAGATCTCCCGCATGAACAGCAGGGGCACAAACACTTGGGCCATCTAACATTGCTTTTCCCAGGCCATTAGCAGGGAGCTGGAACAGAAGTGGAGCAGCCAAGACATGAACTGGTGCCCATAAGGAATACCAACATTACAGGTGAGGCTTTACCTGCTCACCCACAACACCAGCCACAGGCATTTAATTTTGCTAGCTAATTTTAGTAAAACAATTATTGACATTTTAATTTTCATTTCACTGATTTTTTAACTTTTATTTAATAAATATAAATTTCCAAAGTACAGCTTTTGGATTACAATGGCTCCCCCCCCACACACAACTTCCCTCCCACCCGCAACCCTCTCATCTCCCACTCCCTCTCCCATTGTATTCAAATCAAGATTCATTTTCAATTATCTTTATATATAGAAGATCAATTTAGTATATATTAAGTAAAGATTTCAACAGTTTGCACCCACACAGAAACACAAAGTGTAAAATACTGCTTGAGTACTAGTTATAGCATTAATTCACATTGAACAACACATTAAGGACAGAGATCCTACATGAAGAGTAAGTGCACAGTGACTCCTGTTGTTGACTTAACAAATTGACACTCTTGTTTATGGGATCAGTAATCTCCCTAGGCTCTTGTCATGAGTTGCCAAGGCTATGGAAGCATTTTGAGTTCGCCGATTCCAATCTTATTTAAATGAGGTCATAGTCAAAGTGGAAGTTCTCTCCTCCCTTCAGAGAAAGATACCTCCTTCTTTGATGGCCCAGTTCTTTCCACTGGGATCTCACTCACAGAGATCTTTCATTTAGTTTTTTTTTTTTTTTTTTTTTTTTTTTTTTTTTTTTCCCCAGAGTGTCTGGGCTTTCCATGCCTAAAATACTCTCATGGGCTCTTCAGCCAGAACCAAATGCCTTAAGCGCTAATTCTGAGGCCAGAGTGCTGTTTAGGACATCTGCCATTCTATGAGTCTGTTGTGTATCCTGCTTCCCATGTTGGATCGTTCTCTCCTTCTTAATTCTATCAGTTAGTATTAGCAGACACTAGTCTTGCTTATGTGATCCCTTTGACTCTATCTTTATGATCAATTGTGAACTGAAATTGATCACTTGGACGAGTGAGAGAGAGGCTAATTTTTTTAGCTTTTAGTTTTTCTGTTAAAGAATGTGAATTTCCTAAAAGTGTTTTGTCCATTTTCATTAGATTATCAAACTTTTTATATGTATTTTGCAAATTATCAATAATATTCTTGATACCAATTTTTGTTATGTATGACATATATAATTTCTGTTATTTATCATTAATTTTTCAGGTTCTATTTTTAATGGATATATATGATTTTTATTTTTTAAAAAATATTTTTGACTAGTGACCCATTTAGCATATTTCAAATTTATTGAATGAGATACACTTAGTAGGGTACAAGCTAATTTGGCTTTTCATCTTACTCTTCTTAAACTTTCCTTGTATTAAATATATTCTTCACCCTTCTGAAATATCAAGTAGAGCTCATCTATTTGCTAATAATCATGAAGTATAAAACATTTCAATGTAAATAATATAAAAATACAGCATAACATTTATCCCCTCTACATGCTTAGATCTGATTTAGGCAAGGAATCCTGCAAAAGGAGGGTAAAATGCAGTGGTAGCTATATTTTACCTTTCCCATTCTTCAACAGCTCCTCCATTTTTCTATTCTTAGGAAATTCCACAATTAGATTGAAGGAGGTGTGGGAATGTTAGAAGTTAAGAGAACATCTTAACTAGATTTGAAGGCAATAAATTGGCACCAGGACAGTTTGTGTTTCCGATGTCCACATTCTGGCTGGCTTCTCTTTCAGAGGACAAATTGTGTGACCTCTTTAGGGATTACTGATCATGTCCATCATAAAATAAGCTAAGCTCTTTAAAAAGTCCTTGTCTAAGCTTGTTCTTTCACCTGGAAGGCCATTCTAATCTTTATCTGCTGAGTTGATCATTTCTTTTAGTGAGTCCTTAAAACTGAATTCCCGTACAAGCATGAGTAGGTCCATATGCTTTCAGTAGGATCACATCTGGCCATAAAAACTTACACTGTTTGCATATTATCTAGTAAAGTATAAAAAAAGTTCTTATCTCACTAATGGAAACAAATTATCCCTAACACTTATCCAGTCTCATTTAACACATCTGAAAATAAGACTGCAGAGTGAAATATACTTTCTATGAAACTAATTATATCCTATCGAAAAGCTGAAGAATATTTACAAATGTACAAATATCCAAAACAACAGATAGGTAAAATACACAATGTCTAGCACTAAATCAACAAGCATGGAGAGAAATAGGGAAATATGACCCAAAAAGAAAAGAAAATCAAACATTTGATACTAATTTTGAAAAGGGCATTAACTCAGATATTTTAATTGTGTTCTTTATTTTCAAAATGTTAAAAAGAGCCTTTAAACTTAAAAATGTATAAAATTAAAGTTTTCAAAAAATAAAAGTCCTGCATGAAAAATTCACAGCAAACATACTTGATCTTGAAAGACTTAAAGATTTTATTCTACGATCAATAAAACAAAACTCATTTGTATCTAAAATAACTCAATAGGTAGCTGCTGCTGTAAGAGTTTCTTTCTAAGTCCATGCTTCTTGGAGACCTCAGTCATTGGGTAAAGTTGAAAAGGCTGGTCATAGTCTTTAAGAAATTTCCAACTAAGCTTTGCCAAGAGACCTCAGAAATGTGACTAAACTATTGCCTATTGCCCTCCTCAGAATGAGAATAACACCCAGGAGTGCCTTAAGGCTTAGTCCTTATGGGATGTTATATGCAAGGCTCTTTCTTACCTCTGATATTCTCTTTGGTTCAGAGATTCAAGATCAGATAAAGTAGAATATCAACTTAGGCCAGGTGCCAATGAGCTGGTAGAGTATGTTCATAAAGTTCACCCAGTGCCAGATCCTAAGACTCATGAACAGCCTATTTCCCCAGGAGGTTTAGTTTTATTAAAAACTTGGAAGGAAGGAGCTCCTTCAGGCCAGCTGCAGCCCAAATGGAAGGGTCTCTACCAGCTGTTATTGAGCATGCCTACCTCTGTGAAATTACAGGGCAGGCTGGGGGCACTTGTCCAAGATTAAACTTCTGTCTCCCGGGTCTTCACAGCTACACTTGAAAGATAAGTCTGCCTAGTCCTGTGAGCCAATTGGAGATCACAAATACCTCTACAAAAAGCAAAAATGTAAGTAGAGCTTTTGCTTCCCATCCTAAAGAGCATTCCACCTGCAATTTGTTTTCTTCCTGTTTTGCTCATAATAATTGATAAGCTTGTGTGCTTCAGAATTCAACATCAGAGAAATGTTGAGTATGCAGGGAATTCAGTTATTGATAGAGGCTGAACATACTCCAGCTCATGAAAAATTCATTAGATGAGATAGGGAGAAATCTGGACACAGGACAGGCAGAGTCTGAATCCATGATCAGCAGGAAGTAGATACAGAAGATACGAGTTTACATCCTTCAGCAGCCACTTGAGATTAAGGGTCAGAAATCTCTGAGGGGGAAATGAAGTGGGAAATGACACGGAGAGTGATTAAGTTCATGAGCTGGAGGCCACACCTACCCCTCTGCCATGTGATCTTATCATCAGTCAGATGACCCTTCCCCAAAATACACCTCCCCTAACCTGGGACGTGGCAGTACTATGGAACCAGTCCCCTTTTCAAAGCTAATAAGAAGCCCGGAGAAAGCAGGGCACATTCTCTTTGTCACTCTCCTCACCTCGTGAACCCAGGACCAGCAGAACAGGGTCTGAAATTCCCCCGTTTTACCTTTCCTTGCCCGCTCTCTGTAAGTGAAGCCCACCTGTTCACATGTAGTCTTCTCATTAGCTGAATAAATCTTAAAAAAGAGTAATATGAGAATGCTGGTTTCAATACTTTTATTCAACGTTGTACTAGGAATTCTAGCCAGAAAAATTAGAAGAAAGGGAAAGAAACAAGGAGAGGAGAGAAAAAGGAAAGGCCACCACAAAACACACCAAGCACTGGAGTAAGGGAAAAGGTTTATTGTCCAGTAGGGGAAACCCGACAGACTGCCTCCCCGCACACAGAGAGAACAATAACCTGTACTGGGAGAATAGGTTTTATATAGCTTTGCAGAGGTAAGGAAGTGGTAGCAGCAAATCCCGATAGGGTGAGAGTGGAGCTGAGGCTTGTGATTGGGCTATTTGGTGACTTGACTTCTAGTAAGCCAGGCTGGGCTTAGGAAGATGGCACCATTTTACTAACAGGAGAGGAGAGGAGAGGAAAGGGAAGGGGAGGCAAGGGAAGGGGAGGAGAGGGGAGGGGAGGGAAAAGAAGGGAAGAAATCCAAACTGGGAAGGAAAAAGTAAACTAAAATTATTTCACTTTCTGGGAAACATGATTTCCTAAGCAAAAACCTAAAAGAATCTCCAAAAATATTAGAAATAATAAATGAATTCAGCAAGGTAATAGGATTGAAAGTGAGCACACAAATACTAATTGCATTTCTGTATTCTGACAACAAAAAAATGAAATTATAAAAGAGATTCTTCTTATAATAGCATGAAAAAGAGCAAAATACTTAGAAATTAATGAAATGAAAGACTTAACTAAAGAAATGATACACATCCTGTATCATGAGGTGGAAGACATTTTTAAAATATCAATACTATCCAAAGAGATCGACTAAGTCAATGCAATTTCCCTCAAAATCCCAATGGTATTTTTGGCAGTAATAGCAAAATTTATCCTGAAACTTATATGAAATCTCAAGGGACCTTGAATAGCCAAGCAATCTTCAAAATCAATGCTAAGTAACTCATACCAACTGATTTCAAAAGTTACTAGAAAGCTACAGGAAACAAAATAGGGTGGTACTGGCAAGAAGACAGATATAAGACAAATGGAATGAAATAGAGTTCAGAAATACACTCTTGAATATATGCTGAAGTGATGTTTGTCAAAATGCCAAGATGAATTCACTGTGGCAGTGCTTTTTTTATTTCACATATGCCAATCTTACAGAATACACACTTTAAATGCATAAATTTTATTGTGTGGTTAATTGTACCTCAATACAAAAAAATTAAAGCAAAAATAAAACACATTGAACTCTCCACGTAGATGGGTGACTTTTTGGTATGTAAATTATAATTAAAATTTATTGAATAAAATTGCAAAAATCTCAAGGTCTTTAGATTATATATTTTAGGCACTTAAATAACACATTGGGGGCCGGCACCGTGGTTCACTTGGTTAATCCTCCCCCTGCGGTGCCGGAATCCCATATGGGTATCAGGTCTAGTCCCGGTTGCTCCTCTTCCAGTCCAGCTCTCTGCTGTGGCCAGGGAGGGCAGTGGAGGATGGCCCAAATGCTTGGCTCCTGCACCCACATGGGAGACCAGGAAGAAGCACCTGGCTCCTGGCTTCGGATCAGCACAGCGCCAGCCATAGCAGCCATATGGGGATTGAACCAGTGGAAGGAAGACCTTTCTGTATCTCTCTCTCTCACTGTCTGTATCTCTACCTGTCAAATAAAAAAAATGACATTGGTCTTTTTTACGATTATTTTATTTGAAATGCAGAATTACAGAGAGAAGGAGAGACAGAGATCTCCCATCTGTTGGTTCCTTCCCCAAATGGGTGCAATGGACAGAACTGTTCCAGTTGGAGGGGAGGAACCAGGCATTTCCTCTGAGTCTTCCCCGTGGGTGCAGGGGCCCAAGCACTTGGGCCATCCCCCCATGCTTTCCTAGGCACTATCAGCAGGGAGCTGGATTGGAACTGGAGCAGCCATGACTGGAACTGGCACCCAGACAGGATGCCAGTATCATAGGTGGTGACTAACCACTACACCACAGTGCCTGCCCTCACATTTTTTGAAATTTAATGAGTTGAATGGTGGCACAAAATCACATCCTAGAGACTGATAGTGCTGCACAGATGTAAGCAAGTTAAGGATTTTTAAATGAAGAGATTCTACCGAATTACTATGAGACCCTAAATCCTATCACAGTACCTTATAAGAAACTGGAATGATGCAGATACGCTCCAAGGAATGCTGTCAGCCACCAGAAACTGGAAGGGTCAAGGAACAGATTCTCCTCCAGTCTCCAGAGGGAGCTGGGGCCCTGTCAGTACCATGTTTTGGGCCAATTGAAACAGATTTCTGACATTGCATTCTTATATTCAATGCCATCATATTTGTAGATACTAATAACACATTAAGAATGCATTTCTACTTCAGTATTAATCTACAGATTTCATAAAACCAAATAGCTGATGGTATCATGGTTGTCTCTGAATTACTGATTCTTGTGCTTAAGTTTTATACATAGAAAAATTTCCTAAGACAGAAAACTTTCCACCATAAATGGCATCAATTGTATTAGGAAGTTCTCAGGAATGATGGATGAAGTAGGTTTATTGAATGAACTGCTGACTTAGCTAAAAGTGTTTTTTATATCTAAATTAATTTGTTTTAGTTATATGAAAGGACTTCAAGAGTTTATGGGAGATGCAATTAAAAGATAAGTTTATTTGGTACAAAATCATAATTCATGCAAATGAGGAGTCTTTGAAGTTTATGAGATGCTTATTATACAAAAGCTATTTAAAGATTTCAAGAATTTTTGTGGCAAAAAAACAAACATATTTTATTCCATTCTCCATGAACTTTTTGAAGTGTCTTCATGTACGCTTGAGAACTTAGATAAGTTGAAATCTGCGGGTCAGTTATTCATAGATTTAAGAATCAAGTGAACTTCAGAGACTCAACTGTGACCAGCACTCTTGTATGCTCATTGCTATCGTTTTTTTTTTTTTTTTTTTGACATTTGTGTTGATACTTCAGTTAGTAGACTTTTGAGTTAAATAGTCAGGCATTTGAAGAAATTTAAATGAAGTAATATTAGTCAAAATTAATTGAACATTGTTAAAAACTAGATAGTCCCTGTGTAGCCAATAAAATCAGGAAATAAGCATGCACATAACAATATGAAAAAATATAAAATGTAATGAACATTATAATCCACACTTTAATGAATGCTTAATCACATATATTAACAAATACTATCAATTCATTGTTCAATTGAAAGAAAAGAATCATTATAACTTGTTTTATTGATTATTTGAATCATCTGAGTTTTAACTGTTTCTTTTTATGCTGGTAACAATATCAAGGAATGAAGTACTTTATTTCTACTCAAATGATAAAGAATCTAAGCCACAGAAAAGTCAGCTAACATGCTCAGATTTGCAGAGCTATGGTTAACTGTGATTAATTCCAAAGTTCAATTTGTTAATCAACATGCTGCCTCACTATATACAAAAATATGTGTAACTTTTTTTTCTTGGAGAGCTACTCACTAGCTACCAATCCACAGTAACCAGTCTGGTCATTTTCAATTACAACTCCTGAATTATGAAAGCTTCCTTTTGACCACCTCTCCCCAGTTAAATGGAAGTTTAAGGAGAACTGTGTTGTCAACCCCTTCATTCAGGTGCCTAATGCGATACACTAAAATGTACAGTAAACAAAGATTACAGGCTCACACACATGTATTTTCCAATGACAAATGCATAAAAACACATTTCAGAAAATTCAAAGTTGAGGCCTGTGCCGTGGCTCAATAGTCTAATCCTCTGCCTGTGGTGCCAGCAGCCTGGGTTCTAGTCATAGTCGGGGCACCGGTTCTGTCCCGGTTGCTCGTCTTCCAGTCCAGCTCTCTGCTGTGGCCCGGGAAGGTAGTGGAGGATGGCCCAAGTCCTTGGGCCCTGCACCTGCATGGGAGACCAGGAGGAAGCACCTGGCTCCTGGCTTCAAATCGGTGCAGCGAGCCAGCCGTAGCGGTCATTTTGGGGGTGAACCAATGGAAAAAGGAAGACCTTTCTCTCTGTCTCTCTCTCTCACTGTCTAACTCTGCCTGTCAAAAAAAAAAAAAAAAAAGAAAATTCAAAGTTGAAAATATTTTAAAGTAAAATATTTTTAAAACACAATAGGCAAAAATAAAAAAGAACTCATTGAACAGGAACTCAGAGTAAGCACCGTCTGACAGAAACCACACGGCAGGTGTCATCAGCTAACAATTGTCCTTATGCTCAAAATACTGTTGCTCTGGCATGAGTTCCCAGTGCCTGCTTTAATACTTCCTTCTGCCTGCACAGAAATGTTTTCTATCATCTCTGCAGTGTCTATTGCTTTATTAAAAACATGCAAACATCACAGGCAATCATTTTGAAGTGATAAATATGTTTAATACTTTGACACTGGAGGCTCCCTCCAGATGCAGAGTAAATGATGCCTGGAGGCCTTTCAGTATTTTTAGAGTTTAATAAAGTAGAGGAAAACAAAGAGTCTGACAACCAGTAATCTGGGAATTATTGAAACATCCACTCCACACTTTATTGTATTTTCTCTTCCCATTGCATGATGGCCTCATATTTCTCCCATAAAAGAGAGAAGATGATGTGTGTGTTGCTTTGCTGAGCACAATTACTTGCATGTCTTAATTCTGTAAAACATGTTAAATCAATCTCCTATCCCAATATTTATATTGTTACATTTTCCAGTAAGGAAACACCCCTACTTTGCCTCTCTTATTCTGTCTCCATTTAATCTCTGTCTCTGACTCTTCCTCTATAGGGCATGTGTCTGTGACTATACATGGATGTACTGAATACCACCAAATCCTCTCATAATTCTATCAAATTGATTAAACTAAGAGTTTACTGTAAAGTACAGGAAATCTAGTATTGCCCATAATGTGACCCTGAAATATATAACAGTCAGTAGTGATAAAAGGCCATGAGACATAACACAGTGCTTTACAGGACTGAATATGCACACAAATCACACAGGGAACTTGTTATAATACAGATTCTGATTCAGTATGTGTCAGGGAGTTTGGATTTTTTTCAGGCTGTCAGGTGATGCCATGAATCACATTTAGAGTGGTTAAGACAGGGCAGAAACTTCATGGAATATGGGAGATCGGAGCTCAAATCTCTGCTTGGCACTTATTGACTGTACTGTATGATTTCTGCACATTTAATGTTCTCATTGTTGTCATCTGTAAAGGGTAAAGTAGAAACTAACACGTAGGACTGTTGCAGTGAAAAAATGACATCAGGTTTATAAAAGCTACTGCTGAGTAGAACCTGCAGGATGAAAGCCAGATTCCTTTCAATGTCTTTGAATGCTGAGGATCACGAAAAGTTTGTGAAGAACAGGGGCATTTTACAGATCTACAAAGTGTTTCTCAGTATGCTATACAATATTTAAGTGTCATTTTAATGCTTTTTTCAAGAAAAGAAAAGCTTTGCTGCAATCATGATTTTATTTCATCTCAACTCATGAGAAATTTTGGCAATAGTACATTGTACAAGTAGCTTTAGTCTGCAGAAATGGCTGGACATGGTTCCACAGAAATGCTTTGTGTATACATAATAATTTTAAGAATATAGAAAAAGTTCAAATGCTATGTGACATTCAGATTAAACACATGTGCTGTCATCATTACGAAGGGATTCTGATATACTTTGTACTACTCTTCTAAAGAAATGCCTTGTGTCAATTATCTCATGCTTCTTCAACTCTAAATCGACCCTTCGTGGCTCTGCTTACCATACCAGAGGGTTTCTCCTTTACCAGCTGGTAGGATGGCAAGCATTATCAATAGAGGGTGCTGATGGAGGACGGGAACCCTGGAGCAGGACTTTTCTTCCTGGTCCTAGTGTGCTACTGTTTTCTGGAGCAAGGTGTGGCTTCTCCCTCTGAACAGCTCTCCACCAGTCCCTATAGCTCACTCAGAAAGAGTTCTGAGGCCTGGACATACCTGAGGGCAGCTTTCCCCATCACTTCCTCTTGCCCCTCTCCAGACCTCTTGAGCCACCTCAGTAAAATTTTTAATCATTTAATGGTCCAGACCACACCCTTTCCAACAAAGTGGGGATCCTTGATCAGGGGAGGAAGTTCCTTCTTCAATAGTTTTTCTTTCCATGTAGTAGTCAGTACTTACTATTTTCATCTCTTCTTGACTTCCTTAGAATTCTCTTTATCCATACATAGACATATGTCCCCTTTACTCCAGTACCCTATGATAGGGTACTTTATATTATTTGATTCAAATTAACTCATAGTTTCTATTTTATGCTATAACAATGTATGACGCATGCCTCAACATCTAATATGGATATCCTCTTATCCAACTTGGATGGTAAATGTTCATAATATCATGGTAAATATTTTTGGAAGGAATAATGATGATGCAAAAAGTAAAATACAGTCAACCCACACCAGAGATGACTGATGAAGAGCCAATTTAGTTGAATGTCTCACCTAATAAAATTTATCAATATTTAATGATGTAGCAATTGGAGAATGTCATCTTTCGAATTTAAACAGATGAATTTTATACCAGTCTTTGTGATTCCACCTAGATTGCTGAGAGCTTTGTAGAAATAGTTTAATTTCTTGTGGTAGCTGAAATCTTTGGTTTCCATTGAATAGTAGTGGTCCCAAACTTGAAATGACTGCTAATTTTTTTTCTAGCCTGAGGGGCAAAAGCATGTCTATATTCTTTTATGGTCAGAGTTGAAAGAAACTTAATGGTGAATCATGGCTACCTCAATACAATAGCAAATGTCTAGATGAAGATCTTTAGAAGAGATATGGAATGCATCAACATGAATTCTATACGTAATACCTAAGTATTGAAAATAGCAAATGAATTGTATGTTCCATTTAAGTAAAAGTTTTTTCTTTGAAGATTAGAGAATATCTTATCAGAGGCAATCAGTAAACAAAAGGACAGTAATTTGGGAGGGGGTTTGGACAGCTCATTGATTTTAACCCATTTAAATGTGTATTCTTCATATGCCCAGGGCTTAGTCATTGAATCCTTTCTCATGTCTATATCTATTCTTATTCTCATTCTGTCTTGTTTTTAAAAATACTACCTGTATAGTTATAACTTGCAAATTTACATGTTTGATCAAGTAATATTCCCTAAACTCTACATTTTAAGGGATTAAACACTATACTAATATTGGAAATTTAGAGTTGAAGAGATCATTGGTTTTATGTTGTAAAATTGCATGCTTTCCACATTTATGCTTTTCAAATTTCCATGTAGGTTTCTAATAAACATCTCAAAGTGAAAATGTGCAAACTCATTGAATTGTCTTTAGCCCTACAATAAAAACTGTTAAGTATCATTGTTCATTACTCAGTTAATGGTTTTTCTATTCTTTTACTTGTTCAGGCAAAACCCTTGGAGTGATTCCTACTTGCTCTCATACTTTACATACATAATTGATGGCAGTTCATCAGCAATTGTCTAATCTTAGCTCTGCCTTTAAAATAAACTAAGAATTCTTACACTCTATCACCTCCATTGTTGTACTTTGATCCAACCCTTCATATCTTCTATAAATTGCTGCATTAGTCTTCTAATTAGTCTGCCACTTTTTGCTCCTGACCACATTAAGTCTAAGCATGTTTTAGGGAAAAAATTAATATTTATTTAGTATTTTTAATTCATAATCATGAGCATTGAAAGAAGTATAAGTATCTGATCTAGATTGTTTATTTAACAAATAAGAAAACTTGGGCTCACACTGTTTTGTGATATTCTCTAGGTCCCACCAACAGTTACAAATGAGGTCAGGAAAGGCTGAAATTCAACTGAATGTCAACGGCATATGTGGTGATAAAATAGCTTCCTAGTAGGAACATGGAATTTTGCTTCTCTGTAATGTGGTCTTAAGAAAATATCCAATGAGATCCATTTAATCATACATTATATCAGGTCACTTCTCAAAATACTGTAATAGATTTTTATTTAAAGAAAGAAGGAAAGAGGAAGGAAAGGAGGGAGGGAGGGAGGGAGGAAAAGAGGAAGAGAGGGAGGGGGTGAAGGAGGGATGGAGGGAGGAGGAAAGGAAGGAAGGAAGAAAGGAGGGAAGGAGGGAGGGAGGGAAGGCAGGAAAGAAAGGAGGGAGGGAAGGAGGAAGGAGGAAGGAGGGAGGGTAGGAGGAAGGAGGAAGAGGAAGGAGGAAAGGAAGGGAGGCAGGAAGGAGGGAAGGAAGAGGGAAGGAGGGAGGGAGGGAGGAAAGAGGGGAAAAGAGGAAGAGAGGAAGGGAGTGAAGGAAGGAAGGGAGGGAGGAAAGAAGCACTTCACAGTCTCAACTTGATGTGGTCCTGGATATCAAACCAATGCATTTTTTCCACAACATCCTATCAAAGCCTCCTGATCCTTGAACATACCACATCTCCCCATCAGGAATGATGCGCTGATTGTGACCTCTCTTAGACACTCTTCCCTCAGATAATACTACCCATTTGGGTAATTCATTTCTTTTGAACCCTTTTTTTTAAAGATTCATTTATTTATTTGAAAGGGAGAGTTATACAGAGAGAGGGACATACAGAGAGACACAGAAAGAGAGATCTCCCACCCCTTTTTTCACTCCCCAGATGGCTACAATGACCAGGCCAAAGCCAGTAGCCACGCGCTTCATCCAAGTCTCCCACATAGGTTCAGGGGTCTTCATTTCTTTCCCAGGCACATTAGCAGGGAGCTGGATTGGAAGTGGAATAGTCAGGATTTGAACCAGAACCCAGATGGTATGTTGGCACTGCAGACAGTGGCTTAACCCACAACGCAACAGCATTGGTTCTGAGTCCTCTGTTAGTAATCTCTTTCCCTGTGAGATATTTCCTGACTAACTCTCTACAATTTCTCAATCTTTTCCCCTGATAATGTTTACCCTCTCAGTTGACTTAGTACTTTATTCTTATTTTGAATTTCAGGGTCATTTTTATTATCTCACAATATTATATGACATTTATGACTGTAGTACAAAAAGTTTGTGGAAAAATAGAATGAAAAATTAGTTTATTTTGGTGCAAAAAGTAAATCCTTGCATAATTTTCTCATAATGTGAATTTTCCATGAAAATTTTTTGTATCTCTCATATATCTTATGTATTTTTTTCTCCTTAGAGTATAAGCTCCTATAGTAAGGACTTTAACTTGTGTTTGTTTTATTCTATATCCCTAGCATTTATCAATGTTTCAGCACACATTGGATGCTTAATAAATACTTACTGAATTAATAAAAAGTGCTACCTCAATTTTAAATTCCTTTATTTTACATATCTATTTCTTTTTCACTCTTCATTTTATAGTGGCATCATTTTCTCTCAGTGATACTTATTAATTTAGTCAAAATTTTTCTACCACTTGTTTCCATGATCATGATAGTACCATGATGTACTATGTTCCTCCCCCAACAAACTGAAACACAGTTATCGTGATCCTTGCATTCACTAAAAAAAAAAATGTTTACAGAGATTGGTTTCAGAATAATGTTCAATATTTCTAATTGCCAGAGTTGAGAGAACTTGAAAGAAGCAGACATATCAAATATATTGAAAAAAATTGAACACAACAATATTTAAGGTCTTATGAAATAAAAAAATACATTAAATGACCAGTCTGTTATTGTGGAGATTTACATGCTACATTTTCTGGCATGTTCAGCTTTTCTATCTGTGTGAATGATAGCTACAAAAATAAGCATGTGAAATAAAATGTTACCCTTAAAATAAATTTTATTTCTCTTTTTATTCTGTAACAATCCTTTGGAAAAAAGTACCATAGTAGCTGAAATGTATAAAGAAGAACTTTAATTTCTTTTTCTTTATATCTCTTCTAGGATCTAGGTTCAATAGAAATAAAGGCAACAATGAGCATTAAGAAAGGATCTAAATGAATTTTTGAGTATAAGAGAAAGCATTATCCATCAATGATTATCTTCTAGAAATCTAGGAAATTAAATGATGACCTTTAAAATAGTCAGTCCTTGATGGAATATTGAGAAAAACTTATCTTTATAAAAATGTACAGATTCATGGTTCATATATTACCAGAGCTGGATGGAGAGTTCAGAGCTCTTGAAACAAATTTTCTCTTTTCATATATAAGGAATTTCCTTACGAGAAGAGATGTAAGGATTTTCCCAAGGTCATAATTATAACCAGAAAAAGAAACATGGCAAAGGCAAAGGAAAGGTAAATCCATGCATTTCCATTTAGAATATGGTAACTTAAGAGCTGTGTAGATGTGTTTCCTCTTGTTCATGACCAGATGCTTCTCTTGATACAGCAGTTGGATCATCTCTTTCAACTAAAAAATCAAATTATGTCACTTTTCTCGTGAACCTCTGAAAATAGCCAACTCTTTGAAAATGCCTATAAATCCCTCCATAATCTAGTCCCCCTTTCCCCTCCATCATCACCCAATTGTTCATGGTCCTTCTGTGAATTTTAGCTTCTAGCTGTTCTTCCACCATGGTTTTTAGCCTTCCACTCAGTTGTCTCTTCCTGGGATACTCTTATTCATCAATTATTCACAGAAGTAGCATTCACTGTAACTTCAGTTAAAATATTCCCTTCTCAATGAATCTTGACCTTATATTTTAAACTATATCCTCCTCCAACTAATGCTCCTAAATTTTCATGGTTTTTTTTTTCACATCTTGTATCACCTTCTAACATCCTATAACATGTATATATTTGATATGTCTCTTTATTATCTCATTATTTATTATATTGAAAAGTTCAAAGGAGAAAGTTTGCCAGTTTTATTTTTTGGTATGTTTTAAGTATTAAGAATGATCCCAAGAACCCAATAGATATTTGATGAATGAGTAAATGCAAGAATAGAAATTTAAGTATAATTTTTTTCTTGATATAAACTTGACTTTGATAAGATAGAAGGCTGTAAAAAGAGAAGTTAAACTAATATACTATTACACAGACACACACTAAAAAGATCAAGAGAAAGTGTTGTGAACAGCAATGACCACAACTGGGGTTATCCAAGGTTCATCTCTCCACATGTGAAAGAATTCAAAATGGAGAGATAAAGGAGTGCAAGACTTACTCAAAGAAAAAGCTTTGTGCACTGTCAAGAAACAATTCAAGTCAGCTTGAAAGAGAGAATAAACAAAAGCCAAAGTATCAAAAAACACCAAGAAAAACAAAAAGTGAAAACACCCTAAACCAGTTTCAGTCTATTTTTGGATACCATCAGAAAGTATAGGAGTTGGTGTATGGGATGAGTTGGTTGAGTTTTCTAAAGGAGTGTGGCTTGGTTGAGCTTGAGTGCCAATATTTCTGTGTTCCTTTTTGGAACTATCAGAAGTATCAAGGCATCACATGCATGATGAACTGGCAACACTGGCTGTGGTAGATAGTGAGAGTTAATGGGCTTCCCTTAAAACAATCAGAAACACTCATCTTGTTCACAATTCCGTTTGATGTATCTTTCCATGAGAGCACTGTTTTTAATGTATGTGTAACAGCTTTCAGTAACCATCATACATATTCCACCTTGTCTGGCTGTTAGTATCCTAGAGCCAATTGCCTGTCCATGACCACTACAGCTAGGGAATCCACAGAATTGTATACTTGTTCTAGAGCCTGGCCGGCAATCTACTAAATTCCCCTAGGCAAAAAGAAAGATTGTTAAAGCAGCTTCATGGATGTAGAAGGATTTTCTCCTTTTATGTTGGAAAGGCTTACCAGGGGGTTTCCTACCAATAGATTTTCCCATGAAAAATAGAAGTGAGCAGCAATGAGCTTAATGTCTTTCTCTCTCTAGGCAGAAGTTTATGGAAAAGTGGAAATTTTACGTATCTTTTTGTATTTGAAAATAAACTTGATATTCTCAATTGTCACACAAGAGTAGGCACTATTATCCTTTGGGTATACCTGTGAAGGCTTAAAGCGTAGAGGTTTAATTCTTGATAGATGAACCTAGCAAGGAATTCCTTGAGGAGGACAATGATGAAGGGAGCATGTATAGCCAGTCCAGGCATTCAGGACTTGAGTATATATTCTGTTTTGAACTTCAGCAAGTAGATCCCTCAAGCTGTGACTTGTTTTAGTACTCACTACACTGTGACCAAATATTTAGATTTAGGGGTAATTAACCTTAGAGCAGTGCCTAGGGAGGATAGCAAATGCTGCCAAGTAAGAGTTGGATAATCTGGCATCACCAAAAATTGTTGGGAAATGAAGACATCTTCTATGTGGCAAACCAGAGGCAAAGTAAGTTTTCAGGAGCAAAACTTGCCATCAACTCCCATTATGACACAGCTCTTTGAGATTAGAGGTCTCATATGGGAATTCAGTGCAGAGTAAGTGGCTTCTGTATCAATTAAGGAGTCAATATTCATACTTGCAGCATCTTACTCCACTGGAGGATCCAAGGCTGCAGTGCTTATATGAGTCAAGAAGAGCTACCTGAGTCTCCAGGCCAGATCACTTCCTCAGCTAAGGACAGAGGGAACTGGGAAAGCACCTCTCTTTTGGAACTGAAGGCGATCCTGTTTTCAGTGCCCCTCTTTTTAACATCGAGGGTAGAAGCCAGTTGGACTGTTCAGGTGGAGATTCCTTGCACAGGTGCCCCAGGTTCCCACATCCAAAGTATTTTCTCTTGGGTTTTCAGCCATGGTCTGGTAACACATGTATTGGCCTTGGGCCACAAGACCTTGCTTATACTGGCTCTTGTCAGATGAGACTGTTGCTTGGACTTCCTTTGTCACTTTGCAGCCCCATTTCCTCATTTGCTTTCAAGATCTATCGTTGTGTTGCTCGTTATCACATGATTGACTTTTGCCTGAATTGATCTCTTTCTGCTCTGCTCACTTCTGCTCCTGATTCTCACTATAAAACTTACTAAGGGCAGCCATCAATACCAATGCTGCTGCCTGAATATTTGATGCTTTGAAATCTTCTCTGCCAGCTGGCACTGCGGCTCAATAGGCTAATCCTCTGCCTGAAGCGCCAGCACACCGGGTTTTAGTCCCAGCCAGGGCACCGGATTCTGTCCCGGTTGCCCCTCTTCCAGGCCAGCTCTCTGCTGTGGCCCGGGAGTGCAGTGGAGGATGGCCCAAGTCCTTGGGTCCTGCACCTGCATGGGAGACCAGGAAGAAGCACCTGGCTCCTGGCTTTGGATCAACGCGGTGCGCCAGCCGTAGCGGCCATTGGAGGGTGAACCAACGGCAAAGGAAGACCTTTCTCTCTTTCTCTCTCTCTCTCACTGTCCACTCTGCCTGTCAAAAAAAGAAAAAAAATCTCTGCCAAAAACCATCTTTAAATTCAGACTCCCACAAACTCTCCAGAAAAGGACACAATACATCAAAATTTTTTGCCATCATGTCACATGGGTGGTCTTTAGTCTAGTTCACAATAGGAATCTCATTTCGATCTGAAACCTCATGAGTATGGCTTTTACTGTCCACATTTTTTACCAGTATTTTTTTTATTATTTATTTGACAGATAGAGATAGACAGTGAGGGAGAGAGACAGAGATAAAGGTCTTCCTTCCTTTGGTTCACCCCCCAAATGGCCGCTATGGCCAGAGCTATGCCGATCCAAAGTCAGGAGCCAGGTACTTCTTCCTGGTCTCCCATGTGGGTGTAGGCGCTCAAGTACTTGGGCCATTCTCCACTGCCTTCCTGGGCCACAGCAGAGAGCTGGACTGGAAGAGGAGCTACCAGGACTAGAACCCGGTGCCCATAAGGGATGCTGGCTCTGCAGGCAGAGGATTAACCAAGTGAGCCACTGCGCCAGCCCCTGTAGTATCTTTCCAATATGCTGTTGAGATCTAGGTAGTGAAGAACCACTCAGCCATCTATTGTTCCTTTGAATTCAGTCTCAGGAAGGCAAGAGGATAGCAAGGCCTGAAATTCCTCCTAAGGGTAAGGTTTTGAAAGAGTACAAAAATGAAAAGCTTTTTCTGTGGTCCAGCTTGGATCCTGGTGTTTTAGGTGGGATTCTTCAGGGAAGATTTTAGGCCTTACTCTTAACATTTCAACAAGGCTTAGCTTGCTTGACACTTAAGATCCATTCAGTAGGAGCCTGATACAGTTATTAAAATAATCCTGAAAGTTATAAATTGAAGGAAGGATAGAGGATTCTTGCTATAAATAACATGGAAGAACTTTTGAATGGAGTATTCATTAATGTGTTGATCTGCCAAGTCCTGGTATAACAGAATGTAAAGGGGTATGGGTGATTAAGGGTGCAGTAAACCTTATTAATCGCAGGCTTTAGGGTGAGTGAGCTTCATTATGCTTAATGAAACATTAGAATCTATTAACACAATGCTTTGCCTCTTTCAGATGCCAGTCAAATAATGTTTTGTAGCATTTACCCATGAAGAACATACTATTATATTTCACTGTTAAAATTAAGCCATCAATTCCCCTTCATCTTATTTTTCAAGATCCTGCACCGAAGCTTGGGATTTATAAAAAAAAAAATCCTGATATTGGGCCCACAACCAATTTCAGTGTTGTGTTGTTTACTACTGAGCTCCTATCTCAAATTCCTGATATGTTGTATTAGTCAAGTTCTCCCGAGCACAGTTGTCCCTTCTGAACTTATTTTTTTTAAAGATGTATTTATTTATTTGAAAGTCAGCATTACACAGAAGGAAGCAGAGTCAAAGAAAGAGAAAGGGAGAGGTCTTCCATCTGTTGTTTTACTCCCCTACTCCCCAATTGGCTTCAATGGCTGGAGCTGCGCCGATCCAAAGCCAGGAGCCAGGAGCATCTTCTGTGTCTCTCACATGAATTCAGGGGCTGAAGGACTTGGGCCATCTTCTACTGCTTGCCCAAGTCATAGAAGAGAGCTGGATTGGAAGTGGAGCAGCAGTATTTTGAACCGGCATCCATATGGGATGCCAGCACTGCAGGCAGCAGCTTTACCCGCTATGCCACAACACCGGCCCCCCTTCTGAACTTTTTAAACACACTGAACCATCCACACTTGAGAGGATGGTAACTCTTGAGACATTCCTCTGCTACGTCTTCATTTTTTTGATACAATAAAATTAATTTTTCTTTATCCTCAAATCTTGTCTTCACTATCCTGATTTGGCAGCATTGAAAAGGCTTTTCAGTAATCCTGGGGTCACTTGCAGACCCTCATTCTTGGCTTTACCATGGGGTATTACACCATGGTAACATCTCTTCCCTCTCTTATTCCCACTCTTATATTTAACAGCTATCACTATTCAGTTAAGTTTCAACACTTGAGAATAACTGTGTATTGACTACAGAATTCAACCAAAAGTATTAAGTAAAACAAACAAACAAAAATTACTAAGAGGAATAATGTATTAAGTTGTTCATCAACAGTCAGGGTGAGGGCTGAACAAGTCAACATTTCTCACAGTGTTCATTTCACTTTAACAGGTTTCCTTTTTGGTGCTCAGTTAGTTGTCAGCTATCAGGGAGAACAAGTGGTATTTGTCCCTTTGGGATTGGCTTATTTCACTCAGCATAATGTTTTCCAAATTCCTAACAGGGATCACTTTTCAATTAAAATTTAAACACCAAGAATAATTGTGTGTTAATTACAGAGTTCAACCAATAGTATTAAGTAGAACAAAAAAAAAAAACTAAAATGGATAAAGTATTACATTGTACATCAATCGTCAGGACAAGAGCTGATCAAGTCACTGTTTCTCATAGTGTCCATTTCACTTCAACAAGTTTCCCCTTTGGTGCTCAGTTAGTTGTCACCAATCAGGGAGAACATATGATATTTGTCCTTTTGGGACTGGCTTAATTCACTGAGCATGATGTTTTCCAAATTCCTCCATCTTGTTGCAAATGACCAGGTTTCATTGTTTTTGACTGCTGTATAGTATTCTATAGAATACATGTCCCATAATTTCTTGATCCAGTCTACTGTTGATGGGCATTTGGGTTGGTTCCAGGTCTTAGCTATTGTGAATTGAGCTGCAATACACATTAATGTGCAGACAGCTTTTTTGTTTGCCAATTTCATTTCCTTTGGGTAAATTCCAAGGAGTGGGATGGCTGGATTGAATGGTAGGGTTATATTCAGGTTGACATGCTCAAGCTGACTTACCTCAAACGGTAGAGTTAGAAACATACCAGGGGATTCCAATTCAATCCCATCAAGGTGGCATGTACCAATGCCATCTCACTAGTCCTGGTGATCAATTTCTGTTCACAATTGATCATAATGATAGGACTAAGAGTCAAAGGGAGCACATAAACAAGACTAGTGTCTACAAATACTAGCCGATAGAATAAAAAAGGGAGAGAACGATCCAACATGGGAAGCGAGATACACAGCAGACCCATAGAATGGCAGATGTCCTAAACAGCACTCTGGCCTCAGAATCAGCCTTTAAGGCACGCAGATCTGGCTGAAAAGCCCATGAGAGTGTTACAGGCATGGAAAGCCAAAACACACTGGCAAAAAAAACAAACAAACAAACAAACAAACAAAAAAAACCTACATGAAAGATCTCCGCGAATGAGATCCCAGTGAAAAGAACAGGTCATCAAAGAAGGAGGTACCTTTCTCTGAAGGGAGGAGAGAACTTCCACTTTGACTCTGACCTTGTCTAAATATGATCAGAGTTGGTGAACTCAAAAGGCTTCCATAGCCTTGGCAACTCATGACAAGAGCCTAGGGTGATTACTGTTGCCATAAACAACAGTGTCAATTTGTTAAGTCAACAACAGGAGTCACTGTGCACTTACTGCTCATGTAAGATCTCTGTCCTTATTGTGCCGTACATTGTGATTTAATGCTATAACTACTACTCAAATAGTATTTTTCACTTTGTGTTTCTGTGTGGGTGCAAACTGTTGAAATCTTTACTTAATATATGCTAAACTGATCTTCTGTATATAAAGAGAATTGAAAATGAATCTTGATGTGAATGGAAGGGGAGAGGGAGTGGGAAAGGGGAGAGTTGCAGGTGGGAGGGAAGTTATGAGGGGGGAAGCCACTGTAATCCATAAGCTGTACTTTGGAAATTTATATTCATTAAATAAAAGTTAAAAAAAAAAAACATGGTTACAAAGGGTGAAAAAACAGCATCCTGAAACAAGTGCTGGGTCTAGGTGTTGGATCCAGGGATGTAAGGGTGGCCATAAATTGAGGAATTTACCATAGAGACAGCAAAGGCACTTAGGGGTCAGAAGATGACAGAATCTACTTGCCCTATGTAAGAAGACACTAACTGCATGAAGACCAAACCTCTCCTTGTAAAGTTGGCATAATATACAATGGAGCACATTCATTCTGAAAGAGCAAAAAGGCAAAAGAGATGTTAGATCAGGAAGTAACCCCACAACTAGAAGTTGATATAAAAAAGGGAGAACATCTGGACATTGTATAGCTTGGGAGAAGTCTCAGCCACTCTTATAAACCTTCACCATAGGGGAACTAAATTTATCCAATCTGTAAGGTGTGACCTCTTGGCTTTCCCAAATGCAGCATGGAGTGAGCTGGCATGTTTGTGGTAAGGGGAGTCATTCTGTAGTGGATCAGAATGGAAGGAATGAAAGCCAAAAATAAACCAGACCTTCAAACACAAGGGAGGCAAGAGTCAGGCAATACTCATCAATCAATGTCTGGATGGTTTTTTAATTCCTATTCCAAGCAACTCAAGCCAGTTCAAGAGAGAGAAAGAAAGAATGAACAAAAAGCCAGAAAACAAAAAGACTCCAACAGAAAACCACAAGCAAGCAAAACCCCTCAACAAGTTTTGGGCTCCTCCCATTATACCAACTGGGGCCATAGTTGAGGATGTCCATGGTAGGGCTTAATTGAATATTTCAAAGGGGATGGAGATTGGAACTGGACTTGAGTATCACTCATTTCCTGCCCTTTATTGAAAATATTGGAGTCTTGGCATAAGGTGTATGATGGGTTTGTAAGTGCTGGCCATGATAATTTTGTTATAATGACATTCTAATGACCTAAAAGTCATCATGGGATTATATCATGTAGCTATATTGGATACTTACAGTTGACACTGGTCCTGAATTTCCAACATTGTGAAACTTGCAGTTTCTAGTACATCAAAGAGGTTAAGAGCTTGGTGGGGAATGAAAGTGGGGCCTGAACTGTACACAGAAAGGGAGTTGTCATGCGGGCTGAGCTAGAGTATCTTGTAAGCTAGGCTTGGCTGTTATAAAGGGCCAACCAAAATTGTCCCATGGTTGATGGATCCACCAGAGCTATCCCACAAGCAGTTGTACCAAAATTGCCAAATAGCAGTCCATGCTACTGTGTTGTTTGCCACAGATGTCATACTTCACTCCTCCCTCTAGCTAACTTCTTTCAA
This sequence comes from Oryctolagus cuniculus, assembly GCF_964237555.1. Lineage (NCBI taxonomy): Eukaryota > Metazoa > Chordata > Mammalia > Lagomorpha > Leporidae > Oryctolagus > Oryctolagus cuniculus. Next base: position 14,243,247 of record NC_091436.1, on the reverse strand, counting down.
AATCAAATTATTCTTATTATAGCATAACTGTATGGAATGCACAATTATCTAAGCATAATTCTTTAGAACTTGGCAATGAATAACACCATTTCACTTCTGTGTGTTGACATTACAACAAAACCATATGATTTTTGGAACAAGAAACTGCCAATGCTAATCAAATATGTCTTTAATCATTAATGTTTTACCACAAATGCAGCTCCAAATGTTAGCATTTTAAACACAGCTGGGTAAAAATAGAAATATTGATTTAGTATCTAGGGCTGCTAATCTTTTTCATGGAAAATGCCATTCTTCTCATATAAAAGTGGAAGTTTGGGATGTATTTACACATGGACTATGTCATGTAAGCTACATACATTAGTGTAGTAAAGACAGAAAATCCATCTTTTTCGACCCACCTTGCATTTCATCCACAAAGAAATACCAAGAATAATGCAGAGGTGCCCCTGTCAATATGCTCTCCTCTGAGTTTTCTATGTTAGCTGATGGACAATATAGTGTACAAGAAATTCTGGACTATGTCTAGTTGATACAACTTCATAGATTAAAAACTATCTATTTTTAAATAAACCACTCAAATATTATCTCATCTGATGACATTGTTATGCTAATATTGGAGTCAGAAAATTCTGATGTACATTAGATCATATTTAGTTGTAGCTCTCTCTGCATGTTTCTCTCATTAGAAATTGAGCTCCTGGACTGGCGTTGTGGTGCAGTGGGTTAAAGCCCAAGCCTATGGTGTCGGCATACCATACTGGTGCCGGTTCAAGTCCTGGCTGCTCCTCTTTCAATCCAGCTCTCTTCCATGGCCTAGGAAAGCAGTAGAAGATGGCCCAAGTCCTTGGGCCCCTGCACCTGTGTGGTAGACCTGGAATAAGCTTCTGGCTCCTGGCTTCAGATCAGCTCAGCTCTGGCCATTGTGGTCATTTGGGGAGTGAACCAGTGGAATGAAAGACCTCTCTCTTTGCCTCTCTGCCTCTCTAACTTTCAAATAAATAAAATAATTCTTAAAAAAAAAGATATTGTGCTCATTCAAGCTATAGATCTAACAAAAAGCACAACAGGCTTTGGAGCAAAAAAAATCTGAACTCAAACCACAATTCTAACACTCACTCAGTAAATATCCTTCAGTAAATTCCTGCAGCTCTCTGAACTTCCGTATTTGGAAAAAGCAAATTCTACTGATTCCATAATACTGCTATAAGAATTAAAAGATCTATTCATATAAGATAGCTGGCCTGTTTTCTTAACGAGTACTGATACGGTGCTTATTCGTACAAGGCAATCCTTTAAGTACCTTACATGTCTTCATCTTAATCCCTGTAATAACTTGATGACTTAGTGCTCTGTTGACTACATTTTACAGATGAGATGATTAATTGATACATACACAGAATAACGAGACAGTACAACATCATACTGGCAAGAGATGACAGAATCAGGATTCAAATCCAGCCAGACAGGCTTCAGATATGTTTATGCTAAAGCATAGTTTTTGTTGAAACCAAATAGGGTCTGTGTAAGTAGCATTCTCAAAGCAGAGACAAACTCAGAGTGGCACAGCCTTAAATAGTACAATTAGAATTTTCGTCCATATATTCTTACTCCTAAATGAGAGCACAGTCTAACATGTCATTGTTCCATCAGTCAAGTGTACTTAAGAATTCATAACTCAAAGTATACTATATTAATTTAGGTTCATCCTAGCTAAGGGTTAACTCAGTCAAATAGTAGTTGTTCTCTCTCTCCTCAGGAATCATAGGAATAACAATGTCTACCTCCAAAAGTGAAGTGCTATCATTAAATAAGTCGACATACATTAATGTTCTTTATAAGGTAAAGTGCTATTTCATTAAACATGTTCAATACTAAATTTATTAATATTCAGAGCATATCTATATGATTTTATAATAAGTGGGTTTGCAAATCAGGGAAATATGACTGAATTTAGAAAAGAGGCATGAAAAATATGTAATGTCTCTCATGGTCATAATCATCATAAAGCATTCCTAGATTATTTGAAAATATTTATGTGAGATTTCAGTACTAAAGACAAAGCAATTTTTATTGAAGTAAATAAGCAGAAATAGGTGAGTTTTATTTTAAATTTAAAGTTGTTATCCAGGAAACAATCTCTTTTTTGGTCTTTGCAAAACAAACAACTGCAACATTGATTACCAGATTTTTCTTTTTTTCAACATTCGTAAACAAGTTTGTTGGAAAGTTGCAGGGTATAAAACTAACACTTGAGAATCAACAGCATTTCTTTTTTTATTGAAAATATTTATTTATTTATTTGAAAGTCAGAGTTACAGAGAGGCAGAGACAGAGAGAGAGGTCTTCCATCTGCTGGTTCAACCCCAGATGGCCTCAACAGCAGGAACTGTGCTGATCCAAAGCCAGGAGCAAGAAGCTTCTTCTGGGTCTCCCATGTGGGAGCAGGGGCCCAAGGACTTGGACCATATTCTACTGTGGTTCCAGGCCATAACAGAGAGCTGGATTGGAAGTGGAGCAGCCAGGACTGGAACCAGCAGGCAGAGGCTTTACCCACCTTGCCACAGTGCTGGCCTCTCAACAGCATTTCTACACTTAAAAACAAACTATCCAAAAAAGAAATTTAGAAAACAACCCCATTTATGCTAGCATCAAAGAATATTTAAGAATAAATCTAACCAAAACAGTGAAAGTTATGTGTCTTAAATCTGTTAAAAACATTGAGGGAAGGATTCTAAGATACAAATGGAAAGATATTGCATGTGTATGGATAGGAAGAATTAATACTGCCAGCATATACCCACAATCCAAAGTGGTCTACAGACTCAATGTAACCTTGACTATAATACTTTTTTTTTTTTTTTTTTTTTTTTTTTTTTTTGCAGAGTTATAAGGCTTTACTGGGGATAGGACATCCATCAGATTGGAAGGGACAGAGGGAGTGTGCCCTTCAAACAGAAATCCCTTTGTGAGAGTCCAAGTCCTGGAAGCTTTTTGATGGATGAAAGCTGTGCTTTGTTTGTTTTTCCTAGAGGATGGGGCTCTGCTTTGGCTCCCTGTTGAGAGCCTGGTTTAGGAACTGTGCTATTTCCCTGTATCTAGGAATCCCTATCCTGTTAGGGAAATGCTGGGACTGCCTGGAGTATGCAGGGGTAGAAATTTGCTGCATTGCCTATAACCTCTCAAGGGCTGGTTTTCTCTCCCCAGGGGTGAGGATTAGGGTTAAATAACTAACTCTCTAGTGGACTGGCTATGTTTTTTTCCTCTGGATACTAGTTGCTAGTTTTGCTATGAAGTGAAGCTAGTGTACAAGACCAGCGCCTCATTCTGGGAAAGGAAACAGACTAATACATCGTTCACATTTAACCATCTACATTTTGGATTATTTCACACCCCTCATGAGATAAGTCCTTTAAGTCCTCGGTGAGGACCTGTCCAAATAGGTGCAGGACTATCTAAGTTAGCTGTTACTCTAAGCCCTGTTTTTAGGAACTGGCAGGAAGGGCTTTCTAAGCTTACTAATATTTGGATAGGCTTTAAGGCCTGGCTGGTATGTGACCTACCATTGAGGTGCTGGAAGAAAATTGCAAGAGAGATGTGAATCTCCTTAAGGGAGGCACCCTGTTGACTCATTATGTGGCAGGACTAGGAGGAGAGAGGAACAGGAGCCTGGTACAAATAGACATATTAGGTTTCACTGACCCTAGGCCATCCCCTCAATAGTAGTGGTTAGAGTTGGAAGCTGGCTGGGCAGAGGCTGGGCAGAGCCAATGTCTTTTTAGCTCAGGGCCACAGGGTCTGCGGTTCTGAACCAGGAGTCCTTCAACACCCAAAGCAGGTCCATGTCTAGTGGCCTTGCTCTTGACAGAGCTGACAGAAGTTGGTTTCTGTCACAACAGCTGCTTGCCCAATGCCCTGGCTCCTCATATTGGAAACAGGTGCCATTTGGGGTGGACTAGCCTTGTTGGTTCTCCTTGATGGCAGATCACTGTGTAAAGCAGCCATTAACTGACCTGTTGCTTATCTTTACATTGTTCCTGCTATTAGCTTACTCCTTGTTCTCCTGGTCTCTAATAAATTAGACCATGAAGGCAGCCTCTATGATGTCAGCCAAGGGGTTGCTCAACCCAACCCTGATTTTTGAAGATTGTTTTTTTACTATCATCAGGTTAAGCTAGAAAGCTATGGTCATGGCAAATTCTGACACTTAGTATTTCCCTGTGAGTTAAAACCACACCCATGAGGAAAACTATGACCTTTTAGGTAAGATCAAATGTGGTGACCTTGTTAGGTAGGAAAGTCAGTTATGAGCTTATGTGTGTGTGACATAAAGGCCCAAAGAGAAGACATCTATGTTCAGCATATGCTGCATCTCAAGGTCATCCCAATGGTGTTTCAGGGGCAGCCTGGTATTCACATCCTGCCCTGCCCTGCCCCCTTCTACCTGATAACCCGCCAGGTGGGGGGGTCCCACCGGGGGTCCCACCCCTTCTGCCTGACAAATCTTCCACAATCTCCCAGGTGCATCCCAGTATCTGCATCTCAAACACCTTGCTCCCTTCCTCCTGTCTGATAACATTTGCATCCATAAAGTCCTTTGTTTCAGACCTTCAAGAGAGAAGTTTTTCTATTTATATCCAAAAAGCCCTTCATTCCAAGAGGAACAGAGGTGGAGAAGCAAGACCCATCTCCTTAAAAACCCCCAGCCTCAACCAGTCTGTGCTCTCAGCCCTCTGTCTCTCTGCTGATGTGCCCGCCTGGTCTGGCCAGGTGTAATCTCTCCACCCAACCATGTAACCTCCACCCCACCTCACCCCCCCCAGTCTTTCAGGCTCTGTCTGGAGAGATGCCCATCCATCCTTATGGATGTCTCTTCCCTAATAAACCTTGCTATTTTACCTCCCTCTACTCTCTGTCTCACACCTGAATTCTTTCTTGTGCTGAAAGGAGCAGCCATGAGCCACCATGAGAATGGCCTAGTACTTTTCCACTGACCCTGGGAGGTGAGGAAATAGATTGGTTCTTAGAAAAGCAATGGCCGCAAGGCATGCAAGGCATGTACACACCCGTTTCTCTACCTCAACGACCACCCCCCCCATCATACCCTTTCGACCTAGTACTTTTCCACTGACTATACTTCCTTACCGCTTCCAAACTGCCATATTAGGTCAATTGCTGAGAACTATCCAATGAGCTATTTACACCAAGTAAAATGTAAATCTATGATAATTGTGTGGTTTTTAGCTTTAAATACTGCTTGTGATTAGGGCTCGGGGCTCCTCTCTTCCCCGCCGCATGCGGCAGCAGAGGGCCCATTTGCGCAAATGAAATAAAACTGCCTCTTGCTTTTTGCATTGCCTAGTCTGGAGTCTGTGTTTCTGGGGTCGTCACAAAAGGGCACCACTTTTGGGGTCCTTCATTGGCTCCTCTCTTCCCCGCTGCATGCGGCAGCAGAGGGCCCATTTGCGCAAATGAAATAAAACTGCCTCTTGCTTTTTGCATCGCCTGGTCTGGAGTCTGTGTTTCTGGGGTCGTCACAAAAGGGCACCACTTTTGGGGTCCTTCAGTGCGAAGACAATAACCCTGCAATTTCTCCGGTAACAACCTGTTTATATAAGTTGAGGTCATCAGTACAACTTCCCTGGTGACCTGTTTATATATGTTGAGGTCATCAGTACAACTTCCCATCTCCCACTCAGTTTGGTTTAAAAGGGGAGTTCTGCCCATTTACCATGAACACAGAAAAATCAGTGTAGCTGGAGCACCACTTCATAGTTTAATCTCTCATTTTCTGGCTATGCTACTTGATCTTCTATACTGTGGCCAGGCATTATTGCAGAAAAGGTCAATCATCCCTTTTATTAGGTCTGGAGATCAAACTGTACATCACAGTGGAGAGTCCTGAAGAATAGCAGTAACTTCCCTTCTTCAACGTCTTCTTAAGGTCCTCTGTGAATTCCCTTGTGGGTTTCTTCATGGCCCCTCTGTGCATGTATACCTTCATGCATGGGACCCTTTGTGGTTGCTAGAAATGTCACCAGAGGAAAGGCCATGGAAACCATAGGGGTCTTGTCTTCACACAAGAAAGAATTCAGAAGTGAGACAGAGAGTGGTGTCATAAGGCTTTATTGGGGATAGGGCATCTGTCAGAATAGAAGGGACAGAGAGAGTGTGCCCAGTCACTTGGACTGGAGGTGAGCGAGGTTAGATGGTTGAATGGAGAGAATACACCTGGGCAGGCTAGGAGGGCGGCTCAGCCAAGAGGCAGAGCTGAGCGTCTCTACTATAATTCTAATAACAATTTTCATACCAATAGATTCATAAAAACCAACTCAAAATAGGCCAAAGATTTATTCACAAGACATGACACCTTATAAATCCCAGGAGAAAACATGGCAAAAATGCTCCTTGCAGGGTCTTGGCCATAATTTTTTATATGATTCCAAAGCCTAGACAACAAAAGTAAAAATAAACAAATATGACTACATCAAACCAGAAAGTCTCTGCACAGCAAAGGAACTAATCAACAAAATTAAAATACAATACACAGAATCAGAGAAAATATCTGCAAACCTCATATCTGACAAGGGATACTATCAAAGTTGCATAAAAATCAAGTATAATTCTATATAAAAGTGTACTTAGAATGAGCAAAGGATTTGAGTAGACATTTTTCTCAAACAAAACACTCAAACTGTCAAGAGTCACATGAAAGGGTACTCAACACCACTAATCATAAGAGATGGGCCAAGGACCTCAATAGACATTTTTCAAAAGAGGAAATCCAAATGGCCAACAGCCATGTGAAAAAATGTTCAGGATCACTTAGCAATCAGGGAAATGCAAATCTAAACCACAATGAGGTTTCACCTCACCCCAGTTAGAATGGCTCACATTCAGAAATCTACCAACAACAGATGCTGGAGAGGATGTGGAGAAAAAGGGACACTAACCTACTGTTGGTGGGAATGCAAACTGGTAAAGCCACAATGGAAGTCAGTCTGGAGATTCCTTAGAAACCTGAATATAACTCTACCATATAACCCAGCCATCCCACTCCTTGGAATTTATCCAAAGGAAACTAAATTGGCAAACAAAAAAGCTGTCTGCTCCTTAATGTTTATTGCAGCTCAATTCACAATAGCTAAGACCTGGAACCAACCCAAATGCCCATCAACAGTTGACTGGATAAAGAAATTATGGGACATATACTCTATAGAATACTATACAACAGTCAAAATCAATGAAATCCAGTCATTTGCAACAAAATGGAGGAATCTGGTGTCGCTCCCCCTCTTCATGGAGGAACGACACAGGACCCTGCACTGTTCTTTTGTCTGCTTGGCCCTTCCCGGGTTTGCTGCTGGTTCTTCCCGGGTTGGCTACCGTCCCTTCCACCTACATGGAAGGGCGGTTCCCCCTGCCACTTTCCCCACTTCTGCGGGGGAGCGGCACACAGCCGGCCGACTCTCTCGGGGGCTGCTCAGATGTTCCTCAGGTGTTCCTCTTAGATGTTGCTGGTGCATGTTGTCTCTCTCCTCCTTTATAGTCCTCTTCCACCAATCCCAACTCTGCTACCCACACGCCAAGTACGCTGCTCTCCTCCAATCAGGAGCAGGATCAGCTCCTGCAGGTCATCACTCAAGTTGGCGAGAGGCAGCTGCGTAGAAGTTGTTACTCCCTTCTCAGCGCCATATTGTGGGGAGCAACTCAGACTAGACTGTTACTGGAATTAAGACTTATTCTATGCATCATGCTGAGTGAATTAAGCCAGTCCCAAACGAACAAATATCATATGTTCTCCCTGATTGGTGACAACTAACCAAGCACCAAAAAGGAAACCTGTTGAAGTGAAAGGGACACTATGAGAAACAGTGACTTGATCAGCTCTTGTCCTGACTTTTGATATACAGTTTAATACTTTATCCCTTTTAGTAGTTTTTTGTTCTACTTAATACTATTGGTTGAACTCTGTAATTAACACACAATTATTCTTAGGTGTTTAAATTTAACTAAAAAGTGATCTCTGTTAAATATAAGAGTGGCAATAAGAGAAGGAGATGTACAATTTGGGACATGATCAAGCTGACTTGCCCCAAACGGTAGAGTTAGAAACATACCAGGGGATTCCAATTCAATCCCATCAAGGTGGCATGTACCAATGCCATCTCACTAGTCCAAGTGTTCAATTTCAGTTCACAATTGATCATACTGATAGGTCTAAGAGTCAAAGAGATCACAAAAACAAGACTAGTGTCTGCTATTACTATCTGATAGAATAAAAAAAGGGAGAGAATGATCCAACATGGGAAGCAGGATATACAGCAGACTCATAGAATGGCAGATGTCCTAAATAGTACTCTGGCCTCAGAATCAGCCCTTAAGGCATGTGGATCTGGCTGAAGAGCTCATGAGAGTATTTCAGGCATGGAAAACCAAGATGCTCTTGAAAAAAAAAAAATACAAATACCTAAATGAAAGATCTCTGCGAGTGAGATCCCAGTGGAAAGAACATGCCATCAAAGAAGGAGGTACCTTTCTCTGAAGGGAGGAGAGAACTTCCACGTTGACTATGACCTTGTCTAAATAAGATTGAAGTCAGTGAACTCAAAAGGCTTCCATAGCCGTGGCAACTCATGACAAGAGCCTAGAGAGATTACTGACACCATAAACAGGAGTGTCAATTTGTTAAGTGAACAACCGGAGTCACAGTGTAGGTACTCCTCATGTAGGATCTCTGTCCTTAATGTGTTGTTCAATCTGAATTAATGCTATAACTAGTACTGAAACAGTATTTTACATTTTATGTTCTGTGTGGGTGCAAACTGATGAGATCTTTACTTAATATATACTAAACTGATTTTCTGTATACAAAGAGAATCGAAAATGAATCTTGAGGTGAATGGCATGGGATAGGCAGCGAGAAATGGGAGGGGTGTGGGTGGGAGGGAAATTACAGAGGGGGGAAGCCATTGTAATCCATAAACTGTACTTTGGAAATTTATATTTACTAAATAAAAGTTTAAAAAATATCAAATTTATAGAAGCAGAGAGAATAATTGCTGCTAGGACTTTTTGGGGTGGGGATAAATGGGGCAAGTTAGTTAAAAGGTACAAACTTTCAGTTGTAAGATGAATGGGAAGTAATTTCTGTGTTAATTAATTTGATTGCAGTAGCCATTACATATGATGTATGCATATCAAATTATCACATACACCTAAAACAGATTGAACCTTTGTCAATTAAACATTTTAATATTAAATTAGTAACTTTTAAAAAAAAGAAAGTCACATTTCAAGAAGAAGTAAATTTGAAGAAGAAATATGAAAAAAAGCGGTGCCAGCACTGTGGCACAATGGATAAAGCCACAGCCTGCTGTGCCAACATCTCATATGGGCACTGGTTTGAGGACTGGCTGCTCCTCTTCCAATCCAGCTCCCTGCAAATGTGCCTGAGAAAGAAGCGGAGGACAGCCCAAGTCCTTGGGCCTCTGCATCTATGTGGGAGACCTGGAAGAAGCTCCTGGCTTTAGATCAAACCAGCTTTGTCTATTGCAACCATCTGGGGAGTGAACACACAGATAGAAGACCTCTCTCTCTGCCTCTCTGTAACTCTGCCTTCCAATAAATAGATAATACTTAAAAAAAAATGAAAAAAGGCAAGCCGTAATTTTCCCTGTACAGATTACCAGATTTTTCAGTTTGTGCAGTATGGCACATAAAAGATTATGAACTTTCTTCATAAAGAGATTTTAAATACTATAATTTCCCTCTAGGAAATTTGAGAGGAGTTTAATTTTCTTATTAAAAACCAGATCAGTGTCAACTTCTATTTCATTGCTATCTTATATATTGATTTAGTATGTGATTTTTTTTATAATTTTCAAAGTTTATAACTGGATTTTAAGCACGATGTTAGAAATGAGATACATTCAATATTTAATTTTTAAGAGATGCTTCATATTTGTTTCTACTTTCCTGTGATTCAGAATCATGTGAATTTTAAAGTAGGATTAACCATATAAACTAAAATATAACAGATATTTTATAATTTCATGTCTTAATAAATATGTGAAATAAAATCCAAAATATAAATTTCACAGGAATTAGATTTAGTTAATATTCCAAAAGACTTACATTTTTACTTATTTCTTGTTGATTGGGGTAGTTAATCTGCATAGACTCTCACAGAAAATTCAAAATACTCTAACGTAACAGAAAGTAATGATCACTTCAATAGTAGAAAACATTTCTGAAGAAATGTATTTGAAACTATTTTAAAAATTGGTGGAAAATGAAGCTAAAATACAAATTTTTTATGCAAAAATTTTGAAATTCATGCATATCTGAGGAATCCAAAATGTTTATAAAAATATAGACTATAAAAAACTATGCAGGGGATGGTGCTGTGGCACTGTTCCTCAGTGCTGGCAGCACATATGGGTGCCACTTCAATCCCAGTTGCTCCATTTATGATCCAGCTTTCCGCTAATGCATCTGGGAAAGCAGCAGAAGATGGCCCAAGTCCTTTGGCCCCTGAACCCATGTGGGAGATTCTGAAGAAACTCCAGGCTCCTGGCTTCAAATTGGCCCAGCTCTGGCCACTGCAGCCATTTGGGGAGTGAAGCTGCAGATAGAAAAACTTTCTGTCTCTACTGCTTTCTGTAATTCTGTCTTTCAATTAAATCAAACAAATCTTAAAAAAAAAAATTCACTCTTCAAATGCCCACAATTATTGTAATGGGACCAGACTAAAGCCAGGATCCCAGAACTCATTCAGGGTCTCCCATATGTCTGGAAGGAACCAAGAACTGGAGACATCATTTGCTACCTCCCAGGGTGTGCATTAGCAAGAAGCTGGAATTGGAAACAGAGCAAGAACTTTAATCAGTCTCTCTGAAATGGAATATGGACAGCCCAAGCCATGGATTAACCCTTGTCCCAAACTCCTCATATATTTTAATGAACTTTTTGAATATCCTCAAACATATTGTAAACATATTTAAGGGAATAACAGAGATCTACTAGCTGACTAATCCATAATAGACTGTGGTTTCAACACTAGTTACGCATTTACTGACAAGTATCAGAAAACTTGTAGTGGAAAATTTGGAGAATCTGTAGGATGAGAATTTCTCCTCCTCCTGTTTGTGATAAAGCTGATCAAGTCAGGAAATGAAGTCTGACTTGGAACTTGCTTCAGCAGTTAGTAGATCAAGTGAGAACTAATGTTCAGTTTCTGGAGCAAATTGCATGAAGTGAGAAATTAAGATCAAGGGCTCTCTTCTAGTTCTCTGGGCACTGGCTTGGTGATGTGTATTAGACACAAACTTTATGAGCTTTTGTGGATACCCTGTAATACCACTTCCTTTCACAAATTTCCATATTCCACCACCAGCATTGCATAAGCCCGAGGTGGACATGTGACAGCACAAACTACAGCTGTTACTGCCTGCCGTCTCTTTGTAAAGCTTACCCAGTGAGCTGCAGTTACCAGCTGCATGAGATTAATATTCTGAGGCTACATAGCCCAAAGCCCTCTTCAGAATCTCTCTGTCACCCTGTAAGTACAGTTTTGAATGAAATACCACTATGCATTTGCTTGATATTCAGCATCCCTGAGCATGTTTGCAGAGGGACTAAAATTTATCTTAGAAGTGTGAGGATGAATGTCAACTGATTGGAAGCAAAAATCAGAAGAAACTCAGCAGGAAAAATTTCCTTCCTTTCTTTCTTTGGCCTATGCTCAAATGTACTTCCTCCTTGTAATTCTTCCAAACACATTTTGGATATTCAGCAAGCAAAAATACCAAGAAAACAATCAAGTTTTAGTGATATCACAATAGTAACAGGAAGTTCTTAATTAAATGTTCAAACATTTTTACAACACATTTTGAGTTTTCCAGATTTAAATGTCAAGCTTATTGGAATATAGTTTCTAAAATGCACATGTGTATCTTTTAATGTGCAAGCAAGTCAAGTACACTTGTAACTTGATTAGCAAATTATTAAAGTAGAAAAAAGATGTACTCTGGGAAGGCTTACTACTTTGGCAGCTTATATTTAGGGTCCTATTACCTCTTTTATCTATCTTCACTCCTTGAAGTTTTCCATTGATCTATTATTTGACCAGTAATAACTGTAAATATTGTCAGAAGAACCCTGTCATACCTTTTTATGGGAGCGGAGTCTTGAAATATTTCAGTTACACTTATCTTAACTCCAACACTCTAAATAATTTTTAGAATATTCTTTGGATACATGAAATAAGAGGTTGATCTTTATGGGCTAATTATGTATCAATTAACCTTTTATAAGGTCAGAGGAAGAAGAAGGGAATTCAAAAATTAATGCATTTATCATGTGCCAGATGATCTACAATAAGGTTTAACTTTTTAAGAAGATGAAAACATTTGCTGGGTGATAGATGTTCAAACTAAAGTTACTTGAATATATATCTCTCCTATCTCATTGGACATGTTGTCTTAGGAATACATTTTTAGTAGTTCAAGAATCAATTCTTTTTTTCAATTATTTTAAGAATGTGTGATTGCTCATGTGAATAACTGGAACAGATTATGGACAGTAAGTGCAATGATATTAACACTATGTTTTGAGCATTAAGTCAATTAGTTTATGAGTAATTACTTATGAATAATAAGAACATACCATCTAATAAAAGAAAATACATGTAACAGTAGGTCAGGTCTAAAATAAATTATAGAACATCCTATTCAATCTGTTTATTTTTAGAAAAGTAGATGGAACATAAGAAAATTGAGTATTTTTTTAAGTTCACATAATTGATAAGTAAAAAGAACTGGACTGGAAACTTTGTTGCCTTAGATTATTAATCTAAACAGTTTGCACTAAATTGTGACAATTATCATTGGTAATAGCATTTATTCTTGGGCAAAAAAATAACCTTTCAAATTTCCTCCCACTTACCTTGTCTAAAAGGCATTCCTACAAATGTAATGTAATGAATAGGAAGCTGAAGTAGAATTCAAATTTATAGTCTGCTATTTCCAGTTAATAGGATTTCAAGCAGGTTACTTAAAGTTGGAGATATATTGTAATGATATAGGAATAAAAAAGCAAAGGAAGCCCCTACAGTGATTTTTTTTTTGTAAATTTTTACCTAGAAATATTTTATTTAAGGTATACACATTTCATACATTTCATATATACAAATTTAGAGACATGGTCATTCAGCTTTCAGACTTGATAGGTGTGCAGAGATAAATGAAGGGAGATTTGTTACGGGAATTGGTTTACATGATCACAGTGGCTGAGAAGATTTCTTCAGGTTGTCTACAGGCTGGAGATCCCAGCATGCTGGGGGGGTTGCCAAGTCCATGTCCAGAGGCTTTAGAACCAGGGAAACTAAGGGTGTAACTTTCAGTTAAAGGTCCTAAGCCTAATCTAGCAACAGGACTTCGGGTGTAAGTCCTGGAATTCAAGGGCCAGGAATCTTGGAGTTGTTCCGAGTCCAAGGCAGAAGTTGAATGTGTTTCCCTTTGGGAATTGAGTAGCTCCCCAGATTTAGGGTCCAATTTGCCTTCTGTATTCTTTCTTTCCAGACTCTCAGTCAATTGATGGTGCCTACTCAAATTTAGGAAAGTTCACCCAGATTCATACGTTAATTTATTTGAACATACCCCCACCAATACACTCAGAGGAATACCGTCCCAGATTCTAGGTACTCCTTTATCCAGTCAAATTGATGCCTAATATTAAGCATTACTTGAGTATCTATCTCCTCTCATTGTCTACTTTTATAATTTGCTTTTGTAATTTGCTATCTGTATTAGCTTCTTAGAGCTGCCATAGAAAAGTGTCACAAGCTCGATGGCTTTAAAGATAATTTTCTTGCAGTGTTGGGGACCAAAAGGCCCATTATGAAGGTGTTGTTAGGATCATGCTCTCTCTGAGGCCTCCAGGAGAATATGTTTCACATCTCCCTGCAGAAAAAAAAAAGTATACTTTAAATGCTGTTTAAAATCAGGAAAGCAAAAGATGTCAGAAGAAACAAACCAGATCTGTGAACTGGATGCCTAATGAATTTTCATTGCAATTCCCACAAAATAAGCCTTGACAAAGGGCATGAACATCATCATGATGATGGATTTCCTGGTTAAGCTCTCCCACACATTTTTCTTCTGAGACTTTGACTGGCTTTCTCAAAACGCTCTCAGAGCCAGCAGATGTAATGCTTTTGTTGTCCTCCAGAAAGTCAGAAAGGGAATTCCCTTGGGTATCTGTCAAAATTGTGGCCATGGCTTTTACTCTTGATCAATCCACTTTTGCCTTAATCAGATCACTTCCACCTCTTGGTAGTCATGGGTTTGTTCTTTGTCTTGATAACTGTGCCAGTGGAGGCAGGCATTTAGGGTAGTGGTTAAATTGTTACTAGGGATGTCTGCATCCAATATTACAGTGCTTGGTTCTAGTATTGGCTACTCCATTTCAAGCCCAGTTCTTTGCTAATGGACACTCTGGGAAGCAGCAGGTGATGGCTTAAATGTTTTACTCCCTGCCAATCTAGGTCATCCAGATGGGAGACCCAGATTGAATTAAGTTCCAGGCTCTTAGCTTTGGTACTATCTAGCCTTGACTGTTTTGTTAGAGTTCGTTCTCTCTCTCTCTCTCTCTCTCTCTCTCTCTCTCTCTGTCAAATATACATTTTTACAAAGAATTATATGCTAAATCCCTGTTTTTTTCCAAGAAATACTTCAGGACCTTGATTCCACTTGTTTAAAATTTTCATTGAAACTCTGCCTTTGTCTGCAGCTGACCTGAATGGAAAAATTTTAGAATCCAATTAAGCAGAAAGTTTGCTCCACTTTAATTTTAAGGAAATTGTAAGTTGAATCAATTGATAAGACTATGGTGTTGGCTATTGTGTCTGTTTTTAATAATAGGTCCTCTTAAGTTAAGGTATGAACAAGATTATTTTCTCCTCATAGATTGATGTAAAAGGTCTGATGCCACAGATTGCATCTTCAACATCACCTTGTCTCTTCTAAAATATGTTATCCATTTGTAAATTGCTGAATTCCTTCGTGTATAGGCTACATAAAGTTTTTGCAAAACATCAGTGATTTCACCATACTCCCACCTAAGTTGCACACTGAATTTCTTGTTTGTTTTTGCTTAGGTCCTAACAGAATCCATGTTGTTCGAATTGGCAGTTTTTCAAACTGATGTCTTATCAGTTTGTTATAGCAAGTTGGTATGAGCTTGTTTTGATGCAAAAAATTTGAAATTCATGAGCAGATGTTTAGACAACATGCACATTCTGTAAGATTTCTGAAGACTCCTCAGCTATAAGATGCCCTCAGATCATAAAACAGAGATGTGATGGACGTAAATAAAGTGGACTAGGTATTGTCACAATTAACTAATGATGCAAATTCAAGAGTGTTTCAGTTGAACATTTACAATTCAATTCAATTTGCTTCTGGAGAGAGATGGCTTAATATATTTTGTTTCTCTTGTATTATAGTTTACAGCACTTAGAAATCATAAGAACTTAAATTGCCATCAACCACACTGTAAATGAATCTAAATTTTCAATATCTCTATTTTTTTCAAAAATTCTCACTTAGCTAAGAAAAGTCATGTGACCCAGTTGCTCAATTTCAAAACTGTTTTAAATATAAAGGAAAATGTTTCATTGTGCAAAAGAATATGTTTTTCTTGTGAAAGATTGACATACTCCATCTTGAATATATAATTACACATTATGACTATTTTGAAACAAACATAAAGCACTGCTAAATGATATGGAAAAATGAAAGCAAATAAACAACTGTCAAATGAGTTTGGAAAAGCTGCAACCATGAATATATGATACTATTAATACTTTAATAAAGGTGTTTCTATTCATACTATTAATACTTCAATATGGATGCTTCTTTTACTATTAGTACTTTAATATGAATGTTTCTTGTTGCTTATTGCACAGTACAATGAATTCTTAAAGTATTAAGAGACACGCTTACTTTCTTGTGGGCCCTAATATTTGCATGCCAAATTCCTAAACTTACATAAAATAAGTAAACAAAACAAAAATCTTTGCCAAATAAAGACATACATAATTAAAACTGAAACAAGAAAATAATTTTATCTGTAGCTTTACCTCTAAATTAACTCTAGTCCAAATGACTATATCCCTTTTCATAATTTTCCTTATTTTTAGTTGAATGTTGGCATTCATATTCATATTCAAGTTGCCTATGCCACTTGTTCTACTTATTTGATGTCAGAAGACAATTATCTTTCTTAAAATTGAGATCATATTGTTAACCACTCAAAGGCAGCAGGTCTTCCCTGATTTTTCTGTCTCTTCTCATTTATGTATTTATAGATTAGTTACTCTTTCCCTGAGGTGTTTCACCTTAGAATCATTCATCCTTATTGATCACTTTGCAGTCAAATGTGAAATCATAGCATTTCTAACACATTCAGTTTCACTTTTGCTGCCATCTTTCTATCAAATGGATGTTAGTAGGGTATTATTTTTAAACAGTATTCTTTTTCATTTTTTCTCATAGTTCCTGAAGCTAGCATTCCAAGATTGAAATGCTCTGAGGGTTGATATCTTGTGAGGTGTCACTTTCTAGCTTATAGACAGCTGCTTTCTCATTGTGTCCTCATGTAGCCTCCTCTCTGCACAGAGAAGAAAGAGAAATCTCCGATGTTTTCTAGTCATCTTACAGGTACTTTAGACTATCAGACTAACACACTACCCTTATGATCATATTTAACCCTACTTACTTCCTTAATGTTCCTCTTTCCAAGCACACTGAGGATTACAGCTTCAACATATGAACTAGGTGGGGTGTGTGAGGTGTGTTACATGAGTTAGTACTTAACAGTTCCTGGCCCCCAGCTTCAGCATGACTCAGGTCTGGCTGTTTGGCCATTTGGAGAGTGAGACAGTGAATGGAAGATCACTCTCTCTCGCTCTCTCTTTAATGCTCTTTTTTCTCTTCTTCCCTGCCTTTCATATAAACAAATATTTAAATCACTGAGGCATGTTACAAACCAATTCAGTGTTAGTTGTCAGAAAAAAACAAGAACGTTTTTTGTCTTTCATAAAAATGAAAATAGAAGTGGATCTGAAATTCTAGATTGATATTTATTTTTCTCAGTGCTAAAGAAGTTGAGTTAAACTCTGACAAATTAACATTTTATAGTGAAATATGAAAACTGGTAATTTCCTTTGCATTGTTGACTGGCAATCATGCCCTCCCTTCTTTTTAAAGCTTTTAAATTTATTTATATATGTTTGAAAGGCAGAGTGATAGAGATATGGATAAAGATAGAGATAAAGAGTTATAGACAGAGAGAGAAAGCTTTTCTTACATCAACTGGTTCACACCTGAAATACCTTCAATAGTCATGCTTGGACCAGGCCAAAGTCAAGAGCCCAGAACTCTATGTAGGTCTCCCATGTGGGTGACAGGAACCCAAGTACTTGATCTACTGACCACCCCCATGTTGCATATTAGAAAAAAATTAGCAAGAAGCCAGATCAGAAATAAAGGCAGGACTTGACCTCAGGCACTTTGATACTGATGGCTTAACCTGCTATATGACAACACTTACCTCCTACCCCAATTTAATTTCTTTTTTCTTTCTAGTTTCTATAGTATTTAAAAGAAAACTCTTTGAAATTTTCCTGCTGTTGTAAAAAATAATGCAGAATGATCTGATCCCATATACTTTTCTCCCATTCCACCCTAATGGTGATGTTTTATATAATCATGGTGTAATACCAGAATGGGAAATTGACGTTGATAAAATCGATCAGCTTTATTGAACTTTCTGCCATTTTAGATGTGCTTACTTGTATGTGAATGCATGGGAGAATGTTTATTTGTTCTGTTCAATTTTAAATTCAGTGAAGTTCATACAAAGCAACACAGTCATGGTATTGGACAATTTATTAAAAAAGATCCTGCACAACACCATTCACTAACCACAACCATCGCCCCAACCTTGCATTTGCTATTCTCTATTAGATTCCCAAGCTCCATAATTGTGTCATCTTAAGAATGTCATATAAATAGAATCATACATCACCTTTGGAGAACACAGAGAGAGAGAGAGAGAGATATCTTCCATCCACTAGTCCACTCCCAAATGGACACAATGGCTTTGTCTTGGTGAGGCTGAAAACTAGACCTCAGTCTTCTATGTGGGTGACAGGATCCCAAGCACATGGGCCATATTCCACTACGCAGGAACATTAGCAGGAAAGTGTATTGGAAGCGGAGCAGCCAGAACTGGAAGCAGCACTCCAATAATAGACGGCAGTGTTGAAAACAATAACTTAATCCACTGTGTCACACTGCTGGCTCCTGCAGTGTTCTTTAAATATTTGCAAAAGAATGACTTTTTAGGTCTCAAGTACGTTGCATAAAATGTCATGAGTTCATTTCACAGGTGCAAAAACTGGGGCTCCAAGGAGTTACATTATTTATTCAAGGTTAGAAAACTAGCAATTATTGGAAATTATATTTGAATTTGGGATTATCTGTGGTACTCGAGCTCTTAATCACTGTCCTGCCTACTTTTATATAGACTAGATTGCACAGCGTATTCTTGAATTTTGTGATGCTTTTTTTTGGCTTATTGCATTTGTGAGCTGTTACAGTTCTTTTAATTTATTTGCATTTTCTTTTAACAGTTTGCCACATTCACTTAACATTTAGACATTGTGTCAGCATTGTGACATAGTGGATTAAGCCACAGCCTGTAACACTGGTTTCCTATATGAATAGAGATTTGTGTCCTGGCTGCTCCTCTCATGATCTAGCTCTCTGCTAATATGCCCAGGAAAACAACTTAAGATAGCCCTATACTTGAGCCCCCACACCAATGTGGAAGACACAGATAAAGCTCCTGATTCCTGGCTTTGGCCTGGCCTGCCCTGACAGTTGCAGCCATATGGAGAGTTAACCAGCAGATGGAATCTCTCTCTCTCTCTCTCTCTCTCTCTCTCTCTCACCATAATTCTGTCTTTCAAGTAAATAAATCTTTTAAAAATTTAGACATTATAATATATACACACAAACATAATATTTTCCTTGACAACAGAGACATTAGTATCATAGTCTATAAGATTCAGGTCAATGATCATAACATGGGAAAAGAAGACTGTATTGTCATTTACATGGGATGATTCAGTGAAGCAATATTGATACCTAAACACACAATGGTATGATATGATGTAATCTCTTCTCGGCCTTTTGGCTAAGATCAAGTGTGATATGATATGACATTCACACAATTTTTATACTCAGTATATATGCATACACACACACAAATACACATATAATAAACACTTTCCTTGGCATATC
This sequence comes from Oryctolagus cuniculus, assembly GCF_964237555.1. NCBI lineage: Eukaryota > Metazoa > Chordata > Mammalia > Lagomorpha > Leporidae > Oryctolagus > Oryctolagus cuniculus. Next base: position 14,223,874 of record NC_091436.1, on the reverse strand, counting down.
CATACATATATATTTAAAACTTCCACAAATATTAGAAAATGTGTGAAATTTGTATTTCTGGGTTTGACTATTTCACTTTCTGTAATGATCTCTAATTCCATTAATTTTGTTGCAAATGTCAGGATTTTATTATTTTTATGGCTGTGTGATGGTCCATCATTTATATATATATACTCCATATTTTCTTTATCTAGTCATCAAATGATGTTGTATATCTTTACTGTTGTGAATTGAGCTGCTATAAATATTGGAGTACAGTTATTTCTTTCATATGTTGTTTCATTTTTTGCATATATTTCCAAAAGTGGGTTAGCTGAGTCATGTGGTATATTTTTAGTTTTCTGTGGAATCTACATACTGTTTTCCATAACAGTTGTACCAATTTGCATCCCAACAAGAGTGTATTAGGGTACCTTTTCTAAAGCCTCACCAGCACTTGCTTTTTTTTTTTTTTTTTGGATAAGAGTAGCCATTCCAACTGGAGTGAGATATGGTACCTCTTTACAGTTTTTATTTGCATTTCCCTGATGGCTAGTGACTCTAACTCTTTTTCATGTGTCTGTTTGAAACTTTTATTTGCTCTTATGGAATATATCTGTTGGTATCCTTAGCTCATTTCTTAACAGGATTGCATGGCTTGTTGTTATGGAGTTTCTTGAGCGCTATATACACTCTGGATAAAAATCATTTATTTGATACGAGGTTTGCAAATATTTTCTCACATTCTGTTAGTTGCATCTTGATTTTGTTAATTGTTTCATTTTCTGTGCAGAAGCTTCTTAATTTAGTGAAGTTCCACTTAACTAATTTTGATTTTATTGCCTGTGCTTATAGTGTCATATTCAAGAAGTCTTTGTCTTAGTTAATATCTTGCAGTGTTTCCCCTATGATTTACTATAGGAATTTGAAGGCTTCAGATCTTAAATTTAGCCTCTCGTTCCATGGTGAGTTGATTTTTATATTGGAAATAAGGTAGGGGTTTCATTTCAAATCTCAATACATGGAAATCCATTTTTCCAAACATGATTTGTTGAAGAGACTGGAGCTTCTCCAAAGAATAGTTTTAGCTCCTTTGTCAAAGATTGGTTGTCAGTAAATGTATTGTTTAATTTCTGAGACATCTGTTCTGTCCCACTCTCTACATGTCTGTTTTTATGCCAATACAAGACTTAGCTGCTAATGACAACCTTGTATTGGATCTTGAACTCTGGTATTGTGATGCCTCCAGCTTTGTTTTTATGGCTTATGATTGTTTTGACTATTTGAGGTCACTTCTGTTTCCATATGAATTTTAAGATGGCTTTTATTAGTTCTGTGAAGGATGTACTTGGATTTTTTTTTAAACTTTTATTTAATGCATATAATTTTCCAAAGTACGACTTACGGATTACAATGGCTTCCCCCCCATACCGTCCCTCCCACCCACAACCCTCCCCTTTCCCACTCCCTCTCCCCTTCCATTCACATCAAGATTCATTTTCGATTATCTTAATATACAGAAGATCAGCTTAGTATACATTAAGTATGGATTTCAACAGTTTGCTCCCACACAGAAACATAAAGTGAAAAATAATAGATGATTTTTTTTTAATAATGATGAAATCAGATCAGACCTATTGTCATGTTTAATCCCAGTGAGAGTCAAGTTGGGAATTGATAATTTCTTTTTTTTTTTTTTTTACAGAGGATCAGTTTAGTATGCATTAAGTAAGGATTTCAACAGTTTGCACCCCCATAGAAACACAAAGTGAAATATATTGTTTGAGTACTCGTTATAGCATTAAATCTCAATGCACAGCACATTAAGGACAGAGATCCTACATGAGGAGTAAGTGCACAGTGACTCCTGTTGTTGACTTTACCAATTGACACTCCTGTCTATGGCATCAGTAATCTCCCTATGCTCCAGTCATGAGTTTCCAAGGCTATGGAAGCCCTCTGAGTTCTCCGACTCTTATCTTGTTTAGACAAGGTCATAGTCAAAGTGGAGGTTCTCTCCTCCCTTCAGAGAAAGGTACCTCCTTCTTTGATGACCTGTTCTTTCCACTGGGATCTCACTCGCAGAGATCTTTTGCCAGAGTGTCTTGGCTTTCCATGCCTGAAATACTCTCATGAGCTCTTCAGCCAGCTCCAAATGCCTTTAGGGCTGATTCTGAGGCCAGAGTGCTATTTAGGATATCTGCCATTCTATGAGTCTGCTGAGTATCTCACTTCCCATGTTGGATCACTCTCCCCTTTATTTACTCCATCAATAAAATTCTCGCCAATAGAATGCAACAACACATCAGAAAGATCATCCACCCAGACCAAGTGGGATTTATCCCTGGTATGCAGGGATGGTTTAATGTGCGCAAGACAATCAATGTGATACACCACATTAACAGACTGCAGAAGAAAAACCATATGATTATCTCAACAGATGCCGAGAAAGCATTTGATAAAATACAACACCCTTTCATGATGAAAACTCTAAGCAAACTGGGTTTGGAAGGAACATTCCTCAATACAATCACAGCAATCTATGAAAAACCCACAACCAACATCCTATTGAATGGGGAAAAGTTGGAAGCATTTCCACTGAGATCTGGAACCAGACAGGGATGCCCACTCTCACCACTGCTATTCAATATAGTTCTGGAGGTTCTAGCCAGAGCTATTAGGCAAGAAAAAGAAATTAAAGGGATACAAATTGGGAAGGAAGAACTCAAACTATCCCTCTTTGCAGATGACATGATTCTGTATTTAGGGGACCCAAAGAACTCTACTAAGAGACTATTGGAACTCATAGAAGAGTTTGGCAAAGTAGCAGGGTATAAAATCAATGCACAAAAATCAACAGCCTTTGTATACACAGACAATGCCACGGCTGAGGAAGAACTTCTAAGATCAATCCCATTCACAATAGCTACAAAAACAATCAAATACCTTGGAATAAACTTAACCAAGGACGTTAAAGATCTCTACGATGAGAATTACAAAATCTTAAAGAAAGAAATAGAAGAGGATACCAAGAAATGGAAAAATCTTCCATGCTCATGGATTGGAAGAATCAATATCATCAAAATGTCCATTCCCCCAAAAGCAATTTATAAATTCAATGCAATACCAATCAAACTACCAAAGACCTTCTTCTAAGATCTGGAAAAAATGGTGCTGAAATTTATATGGAGACACAAGAGACCTCAAATAGCTAAAGCAATCTTGTACAACAAAAACAAAGCCGGAGGCATCACAATACCAGATTTCAGGACATACTACAGGGCAGTTGTAATCAAAACAGCATGGTACTGGTACAAAAACAGATGGATAGAACAATGGAACAGAATTGAAACACCAGAAATCAACCCAAACATCTACAGCCAACTTATATTTGATCAAGGATCTAAAACCAATTCCTGGAGAAAGGACAGTCTATTCAATAAATGGTGCTGGGAAAATTGGATTTCCACGTGCAGAATCATGAAGCAAGACCCCTACCTTTCACCTTACACAAAAATCCACTCAACATGGATTAAAGACCTAAATCTACGACCTGACACCATCATGTTACTAGAGAACATTGGAGAAACCCTTCAAGACAATGACACAGGCAAAGAATTTCTGGAAAAACCTGGGAGGCACAGGCAGTCAAAGCCAAAATCAACTATTGGGATTGCACAAATTGAGAAGTTTCTGTACTGCAAAAGAAACAGTCAGGAGAGTGAAGAGACAACCGACAGAATGGGAAAAAATATTTGCAAACTATGCAACAGATAAAGGGTTAATAACCAGAATCTAAAGAGATCAAGAAACTCCACAAAAACAAAACCAACAACCCACTTAAGAGATGGGCCAAGGACCTCAATAGACATTTTTCCAAAGAGGAAATCCAAATGGCCAACAGGCACATGAAAAAATGTTCAAGGTCATTAGCAATCAGGGAAATGCAAATCAAAACCACAATGAGGTTTCACCTCACCCCGGTTAGAATGGCTCACATGCAGAAATCTACCAACAACAGATGCTGGCGAGGATGTGGGGAAAAAGGGACACTAACCCACTGTTGGTGGGAATGCAAACTGGTTAAGCCACTATGGAAGTCTGGAGATTCCTCAGAAACCTGAAGATAACCCTACCGTTCGACCCAGCCATCCCACTCCTTGGGATTTACCCAAAGGAATTTAAATTGGCAAACAAAAAAGCGGTCTGCACCCTAATGTTTATTGCAGCTCAATTCACAATAGCTAAGACCTGGAACCAACCTAAATGCCCATCAACGGTAAAATGGATAAAGAAATTACGGGATATGTACTCTTTAGAATACTATACCGCAGTAAGAAACAACGAAATCCAGTCATTTGCAACAAAATGGAGGAATCTGGAACACATCATGCTGAGTGAAATAAGCCAGTCCCAAAGGGACAAATACCATATGTTCTCCCTGATCGGTGACGACTGACTGAACACCAAGAGGGAAACCTGTTGGAGTGAGGTGGACACTATGGGAAATGGTGGCTTGATCAGCATAGCCCTGACTGTTAATGAACAACTTAATACATTATCCCTCTTAGTAGTTTTTTTATCTGTTCTACTTAATATGACTGGTTTAGATCTGTAATTGATGCACAGTTATTCTTAAGTGTTGAAAATTAACTGAAATGTGATCCCTGTTGAACATGGTGGTGGGAATGGGAGAGGGAAGAGATTTATAATTTGGGACATGCTCAGGCTGACTTGCCCCAAGTGGTGGAGTTGGAAGCATACCAGGGGATTCCAATTCAATCCCATCGAGGTGGCATGTACCAATGCCATCTCACTGTTCCAGGTGATCAGTTTCAGTTCACAGTTGGTCATGGTGAAGGGACTGGGAGTCAAAGGGAGCACATAGACAAGTCTAGTACCTGCTAACGCTAACTGAAGGATGTACTTGGATTTTTGATTAGGCTTGCATTGAATCTATAAACTGCTTGGGGTAGTATGGGCATTTTGAAAATATAAATTCTTCTAAGCCAAAAACATGGAAGATATTTCCATTTTTTGTGTGCATTCTATTTCTTTCATCTATGTTTTGTAATCTTAATTGTAGACTGAATGGGACTGATCTTTTAAGTTTTTCTCAGCCAGAATGTTGTTGGTGTATAAAAATGCTATTGATTTTTGCAGGTTGACTTTATATCCTGTAAATTTTTCAAAATTTCTTGCAAGTTTTAATAGTCTTCTAGTGGAATCTGTTTGTTCTCTTATATAAGAATTATGCAGTCTACAATCAGGGATAATTTTACTTACTCCTTTTCAATTTGTTTTCTTTGTTTTCTTTTGCTTGCCTAATAGATATAGCTAAAATTTCCCGAACTGTGATGATTGATAGTGCTGAGAGTGGGCTGATTTATCTGTTTCTGGATCTTGGTGGAAATGATTCCCACTTTTCTCCATTCAATATTACCATGGATGTGAGTTTGTCATACATTGTTTTCATTGTGTTTAGGTATGTTCCTTCTATGCCCGATTTTTAAAAAGTTATTTGCCAGGAAAGGATGCTGTATTTTATAAAATGCTTTTTCTGTGTCTATTGAGATAATCATGATTTTTATCCTTATGTTGTAAGTGTGATGCATCATGTTTATTGATTTGTGTATGTTGAGCCATCTCTGTATTGCTAAGATAAATCTCTCTTGTCCAGTTTTGATGATTTTTGATATATTGTTGGATATGATTTGTTAATATTTTGTATGTCCATCAGGGATATTGGTTTTTAATTCTACTTTTTGTTTTATCTTTGTATGATTTTGAATTAAGGTGATGCTGACCACATAGAATATGTATGGGAGTTTTATCTTCATTTCTGTTGTTTTAAATAGTTTAAGAATAATTGGAATTAGTTCTTCCTTATAAGTTTGGTATAATTCAGAATTGAGGCTGTCCAGTCTTAGACTTTTCTTTGCTAGAAGGCTCTTTATTACTGATTCAGTCTCAGTTTTGGTTATTTAAGCATACAGGTTTATATATTTTATATAAATATAAATATAAAATGTTGTATAAGCATTCAGGTTTGTTAGATTTTCATACCTCAATTTTTAGTAAATTGTATGTGTCCAGAAATACATCCATTTCTTCTAAATTTTCCACTATGTTAGCATATAATTATTTATAACAAGGCTTAATGATTCTTCTTATTCTGTTGTTCAGTTGTAACAACTCCATCTCTGATTTTGTTAATTTTGGTCTTCTCCCATTTTTTTTTTTTTGATTTGTTGGGTCAATGATTGAACAGTCTGCTTACTTTTTTCAAAAAATTAGTTCTTCATTTCACTGATCATTTGTATAACCTTGATTTCTATTTTTTCATTTCTTCTCACAATTTTATAATGTATTTTATATTAATTTTGGGTGTGATTTGTTCTTTTTCTACAACTTTATGATGTATTGTTAAGTCATTATTTGATAACATTTTAGTTTTTTAATGTATTCACTTATTGCTGCAAACTTTCCTCTTAACACTGATTTTGCTGTAAACCATGTTTTGATACGTTGTATTTTCATTTTCATCTTCATCCATTTCATGGATTTTTTTAATGTTTCTTTTGATTTATTCTATGACCCACTGCTTATTCAGAAACCTGTTGTTTAGTCTCCATTTGTTTGTACGTATTCTGGAATTTCTTATGCTGTTAACTTCCAGCATCATTCTATTGTGGTCAAAGAAGATATATGATATGATTTCAGTTTTTTAAAATGTATTGAGGGGCCAGTTCTGTGGTGCAGTGGGTTAACCCTCTGCCTGCGGAGCCACTATCCAAGAGGGGTGCTGGTTCTAGTCCCAGTTGCTCCTCTTCTGATCCAGCTCTCTGCTTTGGCTTGGGAAAACAGTGGAAGATGGCCCAAGTGCTTGGGCCCCTGCACCCATGTGGATGATTCAGAAGGTGCATCTGGCTCCTGGTTATGGATCTGTTCAGCACTGGCCATTATGGTCATTTGGAGAGTGAACCAGTGGATGGAAGATTTATCTATCTATCTATCTATCTATCTATCTATCTATCTACCTATTTATTTATTTATTGGACAGGCAGAGTTAGACAGTGAGAGAGAGAGAGACAGAGAGAAAGGTCTTCCTTTTTCCATTGGTTCACCCTCCAATGGCTGCCACGGCTGGCGCGCTGCAGCCAGTGCACCGCACTGATCCGAAGGCAGGAGCCAGGTGCTTCTCCTGGTCTCCCATGGGGTGCAGGGCCCAAGCACTTGGACCATCCTCCACTGCACTCCCAGGCCACAGCAGAGAGCTGGACTGGAACAGGAGCAACTGGACAGAATCTGGTGCCTCAACCGAGACTAGAACCTGGGGTGCTGGCGCTGTAGGCAGAGGATTAGTCTAGTGAGCCACAGCGCCAGAAGATCTTTTCCTCTCACTATCTGTAACTCTATTTATCAAATAAATAAAAATATTTTAAAAATGTATTGAGACTTGTTTTATGGCCTAGTATATGTTCTATTTTACAGAATGTTCTGTGCTGTGATGAAACAAATGTGGTTTTTGAAGCTGTGGGATGGAATATTCAGTAGATATCTATTACATCTATGGTGTAGGTCAACTCTGTTCTCATTGTTGATATTTGTCTGTGTAATCTGTGCATTGATGAAATTGGGATATTAAAATCCATATTATTATTGTATTAGAGCTTATGTCTACCTTTAGATTCATTCACTTTTTTTTTTAAATAAAATTGGGTCTCCCAGCATTGGGTACATATACTTCACTACAGTCACATCTTAGTGAATTTGTCCTTTAATCTTTATGTAATGGCTTTCTTTCTGTCTTTTAACAGTTTTTGTCTTCATATCTATTTTATCTTATCTGAGTATACATACTGCTGTTTGCTTTTGATTTCCATTTTCATGGAATATATTTCATGGAATATATTTGATTTTCAATCTGTGTGTATATTTATTAGTGAGATCTGTTTCTTGGAGACAGCATATACATGGACCTTGTTTTTTTACTCCACTCTGCCATTCTGTATCTTTCCATTGTGGAATTTAGTCCATTTACATTCAAGGTTATTGTTGATAAGTAATGACTTGGTCCTGCTATTTCTCTGTAAATATTACCATTTTTTGTTTTGAATCCTCTTTGCTTTTTACGAATCTCTCTTCCTGTTCATTATTGTGTATCTTTTTTTTTTTTGTATGGGGTATATTTTTCAGTACATTTCTAAGGCTGACTGGTTGGTGACAAATTCAATTTTTGCTTATTTTAGAAGGTATTTATTTCACCTGTATTTTTGAATGAGAGCTTTGTTGGGTAATTTTTTTCTTTTTTCTTTTCTTTTCTTTTCTTTTTTTTTTTTTTTTTTAGAACTTGGGCTATATCTCTCCATTTCCCTTGACCTGTATAGTTATTGTTGAAAAATCAGCTGTCAATCTGGTGGAGAGTCCTCTAAAAGTCACCTGGCATTACTCTCTTGTAAATTTTATATTATGTTTGTGTTTTACTTTTAGAAGTTTGACTATTATGTGTTCTGGTGATAATTTTTTCTGATCAGGCCTATTTGGGGTTTTTGTGTTTCCGGTATTAGATTGCCCAAATCTTTCTCCAAATTGGAAGAGTTTTTTTGCTATTATTTCATTGAATACATTTTCTAAACCATTCATTTTTTTAAAAAATATTTATTTATTTGAAAGGAAGAATTACAATAAGCAGGGGCAGAGGGGGAGAGAGAGAGAGAGAGAGAGAGAGAGAGGTGTCTTCCACCCAATGATTCACTCCCCCATGGCCTAAATTGCCAGAGCTATGCCAATCCAAAGCCAGGTGCCAGGAGCTTCTTCTGGGTCTTGAACTGGCGCCCATATGGGATGCTGGCACTGCAGGTGGCGGTTTCACCAGCTATGCCAGATCCAGCTGTCTTTCCTTTTTTATTCCTATTTTTTTTGGAAACTTATACTTGATCCTTTAATGGTATCCTGTATATCCCAAACACTGTTTCAGTCTTTCTAATTTTTGTTTTGTTTCATTTGTCTGATGAGGCTAAGCTATTTCAAGAGACTTGTCTTCTAGATCAGATATTCTTTTTTATACTTCATCAAGTCTATTTTGTTTTGTTAAGCCTTTCCACTGTATTTTTATTTGACTTACTGATTATTTTATTTCTAATATCTCCGTTTGGATTTTTTTCAGTATCCTTAGTTCATTGCTGAATTACTTATCCATGTCATGTACTGTTTTCCTAATTTCATTTAACTCTTTAATTCTATTTTTGGTAACAATACAATCAATCTTATAAATTCTTTTTTTCAAGCATTTTGTCAATTTCACCTTCTTCATAGTCTAATGTTACTACATTATTGTGGGGGCCAATGCTATGGCATAGCGGGTAATAGTCACTGCCTGCAGTGCCGGCATCCCATGTGAGTGCTGGTCTGAGACCTGGCTGTTCCATTTCTGATTCAGCTCTCTGCTATGGCCTGGGAAAGCAGTGGAACATGGCCCAAGTCCTTGGGTCCCTGCACCCACATAAGAGAACCAGGAGAAACTCCTGGCTCCTATCTTCAGGTCAGTGCAGCTCCGGCCATTGTGGCCATCAGGGGAATGAACCAGCAGATGGAAGACCCCCCCCCCCCCGCCGCCTCTCCTCTCTCTGTGTAACTCTGACTTTCAAATAAAAAATAAATCTTTAAAAAATTAATAATACTTAAATACATTATTGTGTTCTTTTGGGGAATCATATGGATTTCCTTGTTCATATTTCTTGGATTTCTTCATTGATTTTTTAAGATTGGGGTGACCTCTTGTCTCTCTTTCTTCTGGAGGATAGCTTTTATTTTGAATGAAAGCTCTATTCCTGAAAATACATATTTGGGGTTCAGTAGATCACCTGACTTACGCTTCAGCTCCATTGTTGTTTGTTGTTTGAGGCCACTTAATTCAGGCTTCCTTTTTTTTGTGGAGCAAAAGTCCAGAATGACAACTAAGATGGGTGTTGTAGAACAGTTCTTGCAATAGTGGGGTGATGGGAAGTTAGAATCAATTTCTGTGCCTGGTAAGCTAGCTGATTCATAGCTCAGATTAAGTCCAAAGTGCCAGTACAGCCCATCTACTCAGGTGTGTGAACTTTCTAGAGTACCTCCTCCCTCTGATGTACGATCCCACAGAAAGATCTGTTCCCAGTGTGCAGGGAGCTCTGAGCCTCCACAGCCAGGTATTGTGAATACATGAGAACCCATCCATGATCCATGAATTTCCCAACTTTGGGGCTTATGCTAAGAACTCCCACAGCCAAAGGGCACAGGGGTTTGTTTTTTACCCTGCAAAATCCCCTTTCTCTGGCTTTGAAGCCCTAGAAATAGCAGGAAGGCTTTTTATTCCTCTGAGTCAGAATGGAGTCTGCCAGCCACTCTTCCACACCAAACTGAGTCTGACATTTTGATGGGGGAGGAAACGGAGGTAATGTGTCTTCCCTTGGAGACTAAAATAATATCCCCCAGTTAGATTCGTTAGTGTCGGGGTGTGGCACCTGCTTCCTACTTTCTCATAGCAAGAGGGGAACTCCCATGTGAGCCAGTCACATGGATGCCAGGGTTTCAGTCAGCATAGCCAGTGTTGCAGCTGGCTGTAGTCGTGCATCTGTCCTCTTTCTTTGCTGCTCAAAGAGCTTCTGCTCTGTTCTGTCACATCCCCATTGAATATATATCTCAACAAGGCCCATTGGAATGGACTGATATCTTTCTGTAACTGAAGTCTATGCAGTTTCCCACTACTTAGCTATCTTGGATCTCCTGATATTGACTTTTAATCATTCATCTAATGAAAGTCATTTTTATTTTTATATTTTTTGACTATTACAAATAAAGTTACTATATGCACCTATGCATAGGAATTTGTGTGAATGTAAGTCTTCAATTAGGTAGGATCAATGTTCAAGAGTGCAATTACTAGGCCATAATAGTAAGTTCATGTTTAAATTTTTAAATTTCTGATTTTATCTTGAGTGTCTGAAATATTTTTATCTTTCATATTTCTTATATTTTTGCTTTCATGTTGCTTATAAGATTGTCACTATAGTTTTATTATCTTCACTTCATAATCTGCACTTCCTTTTTGATTATTAATTTTTTCCATGTGTAATTATGATATAATGTGTGAGTGGATTTATATTTATTTTACTTAAGAATCATTTTACTTCCTCCATATCATGCATACTAACAATTTTGGAAAATTTGTGGCCAATTCATGTCTAACATTCTTCTCTTAAATCTGTTAGACTTCTACTTGTCTTAATTTTCTGTTACAGAGTGCTCTGCATCACCTAGTTTCTTCCAAGGACATAACATTGTTTATTTCTTGTCTGCTAATAGCAAAATGAATAATTTAAAACACTAAATTCTCTAGTGACTCTTTTTCACAATATTTGCTGTTAAAAGACTCAAGAAGTTTAAAGCAGTTCCTGACACATTCGACAAAGGTGACACAGTGTTGTTAATCACTTGGCTTTAAAAGAGCTTAGTCATCATGTCAAAAAGGGAAATCAGCAGAAAACTAAGGACATGAAAGTTGGAGCCATAAAGAAAAAAAAAATGTCTCTAGAGTGTTGACAAGTACATATCTTGATGCATGTCCATGAGTTTCTGCATCCTGGAAGTAGAAGATAATGAATTTTCATTTTCTCTCCTTGATCAGCTGTAACATTTTGATGCTAGATTGCTTCAATTTCATGTTTATTGCAAGTCTTTGCCCATAAAGTTTAATAGTTTTGCATTTTTTGCAAATAAATTGTTTGACATTTTGTGTTTCTTTAACATACCTCCTCTTTAAATTTGAACTTTCTGTTTTACTGAATTATCTCTCATGCCTAAGCTGACAAATTATGGCTCATTTAAGAACCACTTACATTCTATGCACATATATTCTTGGGTATTTTTCAAATATAGAGTTGTATAAAATCCAACCCTAAGTAACTAAATTATTATTTGAATGTGAACAAATTTGTGAAATATGTAATTTAAGAACCAATATCTTAGAAGATAATAAACTCCTGAGCTTTGTAAAAATTCTTGATATTATGTTCATGGAATACAGAGGAAAAGTCAGCAATATATTGCTTTTAAGTGATTGATTGGCAATTGGAATGGACTGGATGAAGATGTAAGCAGGCTCCATATGAAACAGTTGTCTCCCTTATTGTAAGCTCGAACTCCTGAATTCAGCTCTGCCCCAGGAAAACACTGTTCTCTCATGCTGCAAGAGAAGAGAGGTATGTGGGTGCTGACTTTGTGGCGTTGCTCATAGGGCTGTGGTAAGCCCTAAACATGTCTTCCTCAGATGCTCTCCTTTCATGTTTCTAGTGTAACAGAGGTGAATCTGCAAAATAACATTCTTATATGCTTCTAGCTATGAGCTAGCCTCATTCAAGGATGGAATTTGTAGAACAGAAAAATTGTGCATTGCCACATCTCTGAGGATTAAAGAATCAGGAAGAAGAGCTATCATTTGGTACACATTCATGGAAATAGAATGTTACCATTAAGTGATTTAAGTATCTTCCACCTCCAAAACTGCAGAGAACTTTCTTGAGAATCTGATGAGTTTCTATGGCTAGATGAAATGAATTCTTGAGACTTATCATTGTAATTCATTATTATTTATCATTAAAATGCTTATTATTAACAGTAATTTTGTATCTAAATTGTGTTGCCATGTTAATCTTTTCTAAGCAAACTGGAAATAGTACTTCAAAAAGTACTTCAAGCTTCATCATAATATGAATCTAGGTGCATAATACTTGGGTATGCATTTCATTTGAAGGAAACTAAGAAAAATCTAAAATGGTATCATAAATTGCGAGACATTGTAAGCAAGTTTTAGATAATTTAACATAAAAATTATGGAACAATCTTTTGACACAAACAACTGAAAAGAATATTAAGATTAATGGAAATAATAAATTGAATAACTCACATAACTTTAGGTGACAAATCAAATGAGAGTTTATTATTAATAAGCAATAGAGAAATGTTTTACTATTTAAATTGTTCTATTTAAACAGTACATTACTGGCCAGCACCATGGCTCAATAGGCTAATCCTCTGCCTGCAGCGCCGGCACCCCTGGTTCTAGTCCTGGTCGGGGTGCCGGATTCTATCCCGGTTGCCCCTCTTCCAAGCCAGCTCTCTGCTGTGGCCTGGGAAGGCAGTGGAGGATGGCCCAAGTCCTTGGACCCTATACCTGCATGGGAGACCAGGAGAAGCACCTGGTTCCTGGCTTCGGATCAGCGTGGTGCACCAGCCGCAGTGGCCATTGAGAGGGTGAACCAATGGAAAAGGAAGACCTTTCTCTCTGTCTCTAACTATCCACTCTGTCTGTCAACAAAACAAAACAAAACAAAACAAAAAAACAGTACATTACTATTGAAAATTATTCTGGAATAGAATGGGTAAGCCAGAAAGAAATCCACACATTTATAGCCAAATTTCAACAAATGTACCACAAACGCACAATGAGGAAAAATGGTCTCATCAATAAAAGGTGTGGGAAAGCTTGATATGCACACACAGAAGAATGAAGTCAGATCCTTATCTCATATTCTGATGGTTAATGTTATCTGCTCACTTGAGTAGATAACAGAATAACTAGAAACATAGTACAAATTTTATCTTTCAATGTATCCAGGAAGGCATTTCCAAATATTATCATGTGATCTTGACTGCTCACTGTTCCAGTATTCCAGTTGGGGAAAATCTGCCCTCAATGTAGGCAAGTACCATCTAACCAGTGGATGTGCTGAAGAAAATAACAGAGAAAAGGTGTATGCATCCATCTATGTCTAAGAGATAAGATTCCCTCTTTTCGGAACTTGGACCTTAAAATTTCAGTTTTCAAATTTTGGACTCTGAACTTCCACCAGCAGCCTCCAGATTAAGCCTTGGGCCCCACACTGAGAGTTAAACCATCAACTTCCCAATTCTCTTATTTTGAGGCCTTTGGACTTGGACCAACCCATTCTTTAATTCTTTCTCTCTCCTCTTTCTTTCTCATTCTCTCTCTCTCTTTCTGTCTCTCAAATACACACACACACACACATAGACACACATACACACACATGAATTTATCAGGGGAATCGGCTTACAAATTTTACATGCTGTATATAATTTACATGTGAGAGGAGATTATTAGGGAAATATTATTAGAAGAATTATATTATATATGATTCATAAATGTATATTTAAATTATATTATATAATTTGTGTCTTAAAAAATCTCTAATTAATACATGTTTTGTTACCAGGAGTGGTTTTTTTCAGGAAAATAATTTTAAGAATGAGTTTCAGTGATTCATCTTGGGGTTTCTGTAATTGACTTTCTAATGTGATTAGACTTAAAAATTCTTCTAACCGTACAGATAGTACTGACTGTCTGTAGTATGAACTGTTTATAAAAATTCACAAACTCAATTCATTTGAGACTCCTAATTCACTGCTTATGAAAGGAATGGAATTTGGTGTCTCTATAATACCTTCATACATTAGTGGAAAAATACAGGATATATTTATATTGTAGATTGTTCTTAGCTTTGCTGGACAATGTGAGAAAAGAAATCAGTTCTGTATATGTTATTTTAATCTCTGAGTTTCAGCTCTGCATAAATGATCTAATAGATTCTAAGCATGACCTGGTTAGAATCTTCTTTCCTGTAGTCACAGGGCTGAAATTGCAGAAAATCAAACATGAGCCCTCCAGGTAATTGGCTAGATTACATCAGAAGGTGAACTCTCAGCCTCATAGGTGTCTAGTGTTGAAGTGAGGGTATTGGTTGGGAAATAATGGAATTCTGCAAGCTGGGATGGTGACAAGCAGGATGACCCTGATGAGGCTGGGGATACTCTCTGTTTAAGCCAGAAGTGGTGTCACCCTGGGATAACGGTGGAGGAGCACAAAGCTGGGTCAGGTTGAATTTATTGGTACATGCCTACAAAGCAATGCTGATCTTAGTGCTGCAGCAAAGGGAGCGAGGAAAGCTGTTAACAGTTTATTGGATTGTTTGGCTGAGACATAGACCAAATAATGGCCCACTGGGAGGAAGCAGGAGATATCTTATCTCTTGGTCTAGTGTAGAAGAAAGGGTGCAAAGGCTCAAGAAGATTCGAAAGCTGGAGTGGATTTGTCACACAGTGTGACAAGTACTTATTCACACTGGGAAGGTCAAGGGGTTGTCTCTTTCCCCTTTACTTTGAAAAATAGACTTATGAGAGCTACCTCAGAATCCCGAAATAGCTCTGCGATTGCTGTTTCCTCGGGCTAGATGGTAGCGTGAGAGCCTCAGTCATTAAATTGGGAAACTCAAATGCACTGGAAACAATCAGATCCCACAGGGGCAGAGGCTCAGTAGCGACACTCAGCCATCAAAATTGAGATGGGCATGACTGTAGTGGACAGCCAAAACAAAGCAACAAGCAGAGTGGTCTGATTCGTGCCAGTCTGTGGTTGGCTAGTGGAGAATGTTGCTCCCAGACACAAAATAGATGGGAAGTCTATTAACTTCTTACTTGTTTTGAATGGATAGAAAACTTTCTAGTCAAGGGAACTGAAGTCTAACTCACATCATAAAAACAGAATCTCTGCTCAACATTCAAGTCCTACTCTTGATCCAGTTTGCAAACCAAGGACACTTCAAATGAATGGGAGGCCAGTTGTCCATGACAGTAGTACACTACTGAAAATAGTATATGCATATGAAAATGCTCAGGACAGGGGAGGGATTTCAGAGTGCTGTGTTTAGAAAAATTAAAATTATAATAACGATTGATGGTATACTTCACTCAGAGAATGTAACATCTGTCTCAATACTTGTAGGAAGTGAATTTAAAAAAAAATATCTTGAGTGTGTTATTCCTTTCCTAGGACATGCATGTCATATTATTTCCAGTTAAATCAGGATTACAAACCCCTTTTATAAAGAACACCACAACCTCAGGACCTACTACAATGTCCTGCTGAAAATAGTTGCCCAAATTTATTCACAGAAATCATCTGAGAAAAAAATCCCTCTATATTTTTCCAAATATATTTAGAATTCAAACCCACACTACAAAGGTAAAGTGGTACAGCAAATAAAAGTTGTAAACTTTCAAGACCAAGACTTAACAGTGATCTGTCAAGGGGTCTTACCTATTGCTTATTTAATAACATTAACCAGAAAATTAACAGCAGGAGTTATTTTTTCTAGAATGCAATAATAAATCATAGTCAAGTGGTTTAGGATTATAATTCTAGGGGTTTTAATTGTAGTCAAAACAGTAGTCAAATGGGAATTTGAAGTGCATTTGATTACTCTTTTTTAATTTATGATAATGTCAGCCTACTCAGCACAGAGACTGAACTAAATAAAACATCCTATTTTCATTCATGCCAGAAATATACTCTTAAGTTCTAAGTCAATGAGTGTATTTTTAAGACAGTTTATTTTTGCACAATTTTTAACAGAAAAATTTTAGCAGATAGTATAGAGTTTTCACACACCCCTTTCCTCCATATCATCAGTTTTACATTCAAGATTTCTGTATGTTTTCTCATGACTTAATCGCTCACTTCTTTTTAATGCTGAATTATTTGATGGTGTGTGGTAGCAGCTTGTTGAATTATTGAAGGATTTTTGGGTATTTCTAGTTTTGGCAATTACAAATAAGGCTGCTACATATCTTCATTTGTATATGTCAGTGTTGACTTGTTTTCAACTCATAAGTTTGTCAAATACCTAGGAGTGTGACTGCTGGATAGTGTGATAGAACTAAAAGTACTTTTGTAAGAAACTGCCAGACTGTCTTCCAATGTGGCTATATAGTTGTATATGCAATAATGTATCAGAGTTCCTGTAGCTCTACATCCATGCTGGTAGTTAATATGGCCAGAGTTTTGGATCTTAGCTATTTTAAGAAGTGAATAGTGGTATATTGTTGATTTAAAAAATCTATTTATTTGAAAAAACAGCAGAGACAGAGAGACAGAGACAGAGACAAAGAGAAAGAAAGATCTTCCATTCACTGCTTCACTCCCCAAATGGCCCCAGTAGCTAAGATTGGGCCAGCCCAAAACCAGAATACCAAAGTTCCACATGAATCTCACTTGTGGATGGCAGGGGGCCAAGTAATTGGACCATCTTTCACTGTTTTCTTTGGCTAATTAACAGGGAGTTGTATCCGAAGCAAACCAGCAGGCATCCCAAGCAGTGGCATCCCAAACATTAGTTTAACCTGCTGTGATACAACACCAGCCCCAACGTGATTATTCTTTTTAATCTTAATTCATATGCATTGTGTTGAGCATGGATTCCTGTGTCCATTTGCCATCTTCATGCCTTTTTTGATGAAGCATCTGCTTAGAGCCGTTGCCTATTTTAAAATTAGGTTCTCGCGTCCTTACTGTGTTTTAAGAATTAGTTACGTAGTTTAGATATCAGTCTTCTTCCAGATCAGTGTTTGACAGGTATTTTATACAGTTCTGTTGCTTGCCTTTTCACTCCTAATGAGGAATTTTAATCAAGTCCAACTTAGCCAGCTTTTTCTTCATGGGTCTTTTCTTATTAGGATTGTATCTGAAAACTCATCACCAAACCCAAAGATGCCTAGATTTTTTAAAATGTTATTTTCCAGCATTTTATGATTTGAATTTTATGTTAAGTTCTATAACCCATTTTGTGCTAATTTCTGTGAAAGATGTAATCTTTGTATCAAGATTCATTTTCTTTTTTGTTTTCTTTATGAGGGCATCCAATTGCTCCACCATACTCATAATATCTAGCAATTCAACCTTTAGGTTACTGACATAAATAAAAACATGTTCACACAAAGGTTGGAACAAGAACATTTATAAAAAATTATATTAAATAAAACTGAGGTCTTACTCCTATCATCTGGTAACTTAAGAAACAATTAGGGGTTGCTGTTGTGGCATAATGGGTTAAGCTGGTGCCTGCAATGCCAGCATTCCTCATGGGTACCAATTTGAGGCCCAGCTGCTCTGCTTTTAATCCAACCCCCTGTTAATCCTCCTGGGAAAGCAGCAGAGAGGATGGTTCAAGTGCTTGGACCTTTGCCACCCATTTGGGAAGCACCGAGATCTGGGACCTTAGCTTTGGCCTGATCCATCCGTGTTTATTGTGGTCATTTGGGAAATGAATCAGTTGATGTAAGATCTGTCTCTGTTTCTGTTTCTCTGTCACTCTTCCTTTCAAATAAATAAATACATTTTTTTAAAAAAATGGAGGAGATAAACATTGTGGTGCAGCAGGCTATGCCACTGCTTTGAATGTCTGCATTCAGTATTGGAGAGCCTTGCTCTAGGTCTAGTTACTCTGCGCTCTCTATCCAGCTTCCTGCAGATGCACTGGGGAGGCAGTAGATAATGTCCCAAGTACTTGAGATCCTGCCATGCACATAGCAGACCAGGATAGAGTTCCTGGCTCATGTTATCAGCCTGACCCAGCCTGGCCATTGCAAGCATTTAGGGAGTGAACCCACATGGAAGTTCTCTCTCTACCTGTCCTTCTCTCTGTGTCACTCTGCCTTTCAAATAAATAAATACATCTTTTCTTTATAAAAAAAGAAGAAAAGAGGGTCTAACCATGTGATAGCATACTACTCAGCACCATAAGAGAATGAACACTGAATCATGCATAAACATGACTGAACATTAAAGTATGGCTTAAGAAAGGAACTCACACAAAATAGTACATGCTATAATATTCTCTATATGGGAAATTTATGGAAAAGGCAGAACAATAGAGACATGGCACATTAGTAGTTGCTTGGAACTGGAGATAGACATGAAAATTGACTGAAAATCACCCACAGGAAAATTTTAGCAATGATAAAGATGTGTTAAAATTGAATTGGGGCTGGCGCTGTGGCTCAATAGGCTAATCCTCCTCCTGCGGTGCCGGCACACCGGGTTCTAGTCCCGGTCAGAGTGCCAGATTCTGTCCCGGTTGCCCCTCTTCCAGTCCAGCTCTCTGCTGTGGCCCGGGAGTGCAGTGGAGGATGGCCCAAGTGCTTGGGCCCTGCACCCGCATGAGAGACCAGGAGAAGCACCTGGCTCCTAGCTTTGGATCAGCGTGGTGAGCTGGCCGCAGCACGCCAGCTGTAGCGGCCATTGGAGCGTGAACCAATGGAAAAGGAAGACCTTTCTCTCTCTGTCTCTCTCACTGTCCAATCTGCCTATCAAAAAATTAAAAAAAAATAAAATAAAAATAAAAAAATAAAAAATTGAATTGGATGATCAGAATGCCTGGTTTAAGTCCCAAGTACTCCACTTTCAACCCTACTTTCTGCTAAGACACACACTGGGAGGCAGCAGATGTTTGCTTAAGTACTTGAAACTCTGTCACCCACATGGGAGACCAAGTTTGAGCTCTAGCCTACAGACCTCAGCTGGCCCAGCCATGGTTTTGTGGGCATTTGGGGGAGAAACCTGGCAAATGGAAGATATCTCTCTCTCTCTCTCTCCAAAATAAAAATAAATAAATAATTTTTAAAAATTAGATTGGGTGCATAAATAGTCTGATGAAACTCCTTTAAAGTCTTTTTTTAAAAAATATTTATTTATTTATTTGAAAGTCAGAGTTACACAGAGAGGAGAGGCAGAGAAAGAGGTCCTCCATCTGATGGTTCACTCCCCAATCAACCGCAACAGCCAGAGCTGCACCGATCTGTAGCCAGGAGCCATGTCCTTCTTCCTTGTTTTCCATGTGGGTGCAGGGGCCCAAGGACTTGGGTCATCTTCTATTGCTTTCCCAGACCATACCAGAGAGCTGGATTGGAAAAGGAGCTGCTGGAATTAGAACTGGCCCCCATATGGGATGCTGGCACTTCAGGCCAGGACGTCAACCCACTGCGCCACAGCACTGGCCCCTAAAGTCTTAAAATAAGTAAACTTTGTTACATATTAATTAAACCTCAATAAGTCTACAACATAAGTATTAAACCATTAAATGATGTGCAGGAGGTAGATCTCTATGAAAATTCCATTTAGTGATGAATCAAAATTCATTATAGTGATTTGCTCTGAAAGAGAAATGGAGGGCAATTAAATCATGAGATGATAGAGATTTTGTTAAATATTGCTATGATAAGTAGTACTTTTTTTTTAAATTCTATTTATTTGAAAAAAAGTGATAGAAAGAGATGGAGAGATGGGGGGACAGAGAGAGAGAGAGAGAGAGAGAGAGAGAGAGAATGTTCCATTGGCTGGTTCACTCCCTAAATAGCTGTAATGTCCTGGAATTCAGGTCTCCTATGTGAGTGTCAGGAGTCCAGGCAAATCTGCCATCATCTGATGCATTTCCAGATACATTAGCAGAGAGCTGGATTGAAAGTAGAGCAGTTGGGATTCAAAATCCACTCTATTATAGGAGACCAACATTAAGCAGAAGCTTAACCCACTGCAGCACAATGCTGGCCCCAAATTGTACTTCTCAACCTAGTTGAAAAGTGGGTTGTATAACTTCTTTAAAAGTGTGTGTCAATAAAGGCAATTTATGACAAACTCATGGCCAGCATCCTATTGAATGGAGAAAAGCTGGAAGCATTCACTCTAATTTCTGGAACCAGACAAGGATACCCTCTTTCACTATTGCTACCCAGCAGAGTCCTGGATGTTTTAGCCAGAGCCATTAGGCAAGAAAAAAAAAAAATCAAAGGGATACAATTGGAAAGGAGGAAGTCAAACTATTCCTATTTGTAGATGATATGATTCTATGTATATGGGGGAATCCAAAAGACTCCACTGAGAAACTGAGAGACTATTGGAACTCATAAAGACTTTGGTTAAGTGGTAGGATATAAAATCAACACAGAAAGATCAATAGCCTTTGTATGCATAGACAATGCCATGGTTTAGAAAGAACTTTTAAGAACAATCCCATTCACAATAGCTACACAAAGAATTAAATACCTTGGAATAAATTTAACCAAGTATGTCAAAGATCTCTATGATGAAAATTTAAAAAAATTGAAGAAAGAAATAGACAAAGACATTAAAAATGGAAAAATATTCCATATTCATGGACTGGAAGAATCAATATCATCAAAATGCCCATACTACCTAAAACAATTTACAGATTCACTGTGATGTAAATCAAAATAAAAATGACATTCTTTGCAGATATCAAAAAATGATGCTAAAATTCATATGGAAACACAAAAAACCCCAAATAGCTAAAGCGATCTTATACAATAAGAACAAAGTTGGAGACACCACAAGATTTCAAGACATACTGCCGGGCAGTTATAATCAAAACAGTCTAGTACTGTCAAAAAAACAGAGGGACAGATCAATGGAACAGAATAGAAACTCCAGAAATCAATCCATGCATCTAAAACAAACTTATCTTTGAAAAGGAGGTAAAATTGATCCCTGGAGCAAGGACATCCCTTCAACAAATGTTGCTGGGAAAACTGGATCTCTTGAGTGCATGCAGAAGAATGAAACTATATTCCTACCTTACATCTTACACAGAAACCCACCCAAAATAGATAAAAGAACTAAATCTATCATGTGATACTATCAAATTACTATAGAACATTGGGGGAACCCTGTAAGACATTGGAATAGGCAAATATTTCTTGGGAAAGACCCCAGAAGCACAGGCAGTCAAAGCCAAAACTGACAAATGGCATTACATCAAGATGAGAAGTTTCTGCATTGCAAAAGAAACACTCAGCAAAGTGAAGAGACAACAAAATGAGAAAAAATATGTGTAAATGACACAATTAATAAAGGGTTAACATCTAGAAACTATAAAGAGTTCAAGAAATTCAAAAGCTGCAAAACAACACTCCGGGTAAGAAATGGGCAAAGGACGTGAACAGGCTAACTTTTCCACTGTTGGTGAAAATGTAAATTGGAGCAGCCACTGTAGAAGACAGTATGGAGATACCTCAGAAATCTGAATATAGATGTACCATATGATCCAGCCATAGCACTCCTGGCAATTTACCCAAACCAAAGAAATAAGAATTTGAGAATTATCTGTATCCCCATGTTCATTGCAGCACAATTCACAATAGCTAAGATTTGGAATCAACCCAGATGTGCATCAGCTGTTGACTGGATAAAGAAATGATGGTATATATACACTATGGAGTACTTTTCAGCTATAAAAAATGAAATCCTATCTTTTGCAATAAGGTGGAGACAACTGGAAACCATTATACTTAGTGAAATAAGTCCCAATAAGACAAATATCATGTTTTCTCTGATCTGAGGTGACTTATAGCATACCTAGTATGTAATGTGTTGGAGTGAAATGGACATTTTGAGGTTTGATGTTTGTTTATAGCCCTTGTCTCTTCTGTTGCAGAACAGTGTTCTGATTTTTTTCATACTATTTTTTGAATGTTTTACTTAGTGTAGGTTTATCTTTATGATCATTAAGTAAACTGAAAATAATCTTTGTAAGAAATTTAAGAGTAGGGATGGGATAGTCAGGAGATAGAAGGGTTGGAGCATTTGTGGGAGGGAGGGTGTGGGGGAGAAGTGTCACTAAATCTCTATACATGAAATACATGAAGCCTGTATAACTTAAAAAATTTTAAAAAGTGTGTGTATACTTTAAAATATATATATATAGTATGATATTTTACTCATTAGCACATTAAATCATCCTCCAAATTATAATTCATATATATAAACTGTTTTTTATAATTTATTTATGTATTTATTTGAAAGTTAGAGTTATAGAGAAGGGGAGAGAGAGAGAGAAAGAGACAAAGAGAGAGAGAGAGAGAGAGAGAGAGAGAGAGAGGTCTTCCATGCACTGATTCACTGTCCAAATGGCCACAATGGCCAGGGCTGGGCCAGGCCGAAGCCAGGAACCATATGCTTCATCTGGGTCTCCCTCATGGGTACAGGGGATCAACCAATGGGCATCTTCCAATGGTTTCCCAGTTGCATTCTCAGGGAGCCGGATCAAAAGCAGGGAAGCTGGGACTCAATCCAGTGCCCATATGGGATGCCAGCCCTGCAGTTGACACCTTTACCTGCGACGCCACAGCTCTGGCTCCTATACACTTCTTTTGAAGCTCCAAGATTAAAAATAGCTACCTCTTCTTAAGATATAGGAGAATTTAGGTTGATTCATTTCTTGTGAAAATGTATTTATGATACGTGATATTTTTCACACAATATGGATTCTCTAGTATCATTTTCATGTAATTTGTCATTTAATAGATGATAAAATGTTTATCTTTCAGTATCTGAAATCAGAACATGAAAAGTAATAAAGCTATAGAATTTTGTTGCATCACAATTTCTGAAAGGTTTGTTCTGCATTGTTTTGTCAAACGTCAACTGATTAGTTAACAATTAATTAAAGAGCAACAAGCATCAACAGGTTTCCTCCCTCTTCTTTTCTCCTTCCTCCTCTGGTTGACCTCTTGGGCCCCATACAATCCATCTGGTTCCATCGTGTCCCTGAAACAAGAAGATGGGAACCCCATGAAGAAGACTTGTAAAGAGAAGGACGTGTAGGAGAAAGAAGATGCTTTATCCGAGAAGGCAAAAGTATCTGATCCTGGTACAAATTGCTACAGCCTAAGTAGGGGCTAAGAAATGGGAAATACTAGAATGAGATAAAGCTGCAAACTTTCTTTTCTGCTTGTAAATGAGGGAGATATGTCTTCTCCTTTTGAAAAACAAAGTCCTCAAATTGGTTAGGCTGAGCCTTGCGAATAACATGTCATGTTTAACATCTCAAAATTGATGAGACACGGTTAGAAGCAGTGGATTAGATGAGACATGCTATCTGTGCTTTTGGGTGTTTCGTTTCTTCAGCTGACATTGCTTCATGTTTCCACTGTGGCAGGTTAAAATAATCCTCATAAAATTTTTGCTGTCTTAAACTAAAGTGTCTACTTACATGACCTCTTCTATTTAGTATCTCCTACATGTTTTTCCTGGATCTAATAAAATATAATGTTTGATGGGACTACTACAGTTTGGACACGGTTTGAATGTTATCCAAAACTTCTTCTATTGAAGCCTGGTTTCCATGGTGGAAGCACTGTGATATTGTGTGGGTTTTTGGAAGGTGGGGGCTCAACAGGGGTCTTTACACAACTAGAGTATGATATCAAAAGGAATTTGGTATTTCTTGTGATTAATTCTGATTAGTTCTCTGGACAGAATATTTGTGAAAATCTGAGCCTGAACTACCCACTTTCTCTCTGGATTTCTGTTTCCAGAAGTTTTCTTCCTCCTGAACCTGTTTCTAGCATCTAACATCAGGCCTTTGCTAAAGCTGTAGCTATGTTGTTTTGACTTTCATCCTCCAAAACTATGAGCTAAATAAACCCATTTTATTTATAAAGGTATCTTGTCTCAAGTATTTGTTATAGCAACTTAAAAAACTGCTTAATACAATCATTCAGATAAAAATAGGTACATTCTCCCTTTCTTCCAGCTTGTTGAAATTGAGAGCATCATGATATAGAGAAACCTCAATGGTCTAGTTGGCAAGATTTCTGGGTTTTTGATGAACTCAGTCTCAGTAGTGCTCATGCATAACCTTGATCAAATCTCTTAGCCCCTCCGAATTGCTATTGCTTCATCTGTAAAATAGAATTGAGTCTACAAGATTGATTCTGAAATCCTATAAATTCCAGCAGAAAAATACGTGCTGTTCATTGTAAAACTGCAAGTGAGGAAGTTCCATGAGCAAGTCTCTGCTCTGTAATGCTAAGGGCATACTGCAGAAGGAAGACCGTGGAGGTCTATATGAGGGAGAGGAAGCTGAGTGCTGGGAGTTGTAAAATCATGCAAGAAAGAACATAGATATCATGTCCTGAGAGTAGAGAAAAAAAGGTTTTTATGAGACCAGTCAGGGAAATTCCTTGCCTTGACTCCTCCTGCTTTCCTGACTACATCTGCATTTAGATGTAACAAAAGCCCTACCAGCACAGCTGTGGAAATACATGTTGAAAATATGCTTGGATTCCAGGTGTATTGTTGGCAGAAGGAAGAAAAGGGTTTAGAACTGTGGGCTGGAGTAGCAGATTCATAGGTGATGGCTCATCTTGAAGGACACTGGGGAAAGTGGTTATAGAAGGATGGAAGGAAAACCAGGAGACAGAGAAAATTCTGTCCCTAGAGATAGGTAGCGGAGCTCTTGTGCAGGAAACAAAGCACATGGCAATGCTGATTCATGAACAGAGGACGGGAGTAGCCGAGGAACATTACATTCAATCTAGCTATTTCCAGGTCTGAATCTTATTGAATGCTTCTTGCTAATTATAACAGTGAGAACAGTGTTCAAAAGAACAAGGTTCTGTAATCCTTTAATCCTTTCTTGCCCTCTCATTTCATTTCACAGATGCTTTTTTTTTTTTTTTTTGGAAGGGCAGAGTTAGACAGTGAGAGAGAGAGACAGAGAGAGGTCTTCCTTCTATTGGTTCACCCCCCAAAATGCCTGCTACAGCCAGCATGCTGCACAGATCTGAAGCCAGAAGCCAGGTGCTTCCTCCTGGTCTCCCATGCGGGTGCAGGGCCCAAGGACCTGGGTCATCCTCCACTGCCTTCCCAGGCCACATCAGAGAGCTGGACTGGAAGAGGAGCAACCAGGACAGAACCAGCGCCCCAACCAGGAGTAGAACCCAGAGTGCTGGCGCCACAGGTGGAGGATTAGCCTAATGAGCCTCAGTACTGGCACAAATTCTGATACGCTAAATATTTGGCACTTGGAAAGTGACTGAAGAATGTATTGATGGGCATGTAGAGAGGATGGGGTTTATATATATTCATCTCCTGGCCACTTTTCAGGCTGTCATTCAGATTGGATATCAAAAATTGGTGAGGAAGAAATTAAGAGACCATAATCCTTGCACTCCCTGGCTCAAAACTCCTTGAATGTGACATTTAAGTGGGTATACTTTTTGTGTTTTTAATCCATTTCTTCTTGCTGTCACTCTTAATCTAAAACCTGCACATGAAGGAGAACATGCTGAGCATCATAGTGTTTCCTCAATTGCTCCAGCCATGTTGTCATAGATGTGTCAAGTTATACAATATGTAAAAAGCATAATGAAGAAGATTAAATAAATTATTTTTCTCTAAAAGTTCTTAGAGACTACACTAAATAAATGTATAATAATAATAAAAATATGCATAGGACAGCAAGTTTGATTCTAATCTTCAAGTTTTTAATATTGGTATTTCAATAATCTCCATTACTATTAATTGATACAATAATACAAAAAATAATCTACAATTGTCAGGTATATAAAGTTTTCTTTAAATACTTATTTTCAATTTAGTTTTCCTTCTGAGTAAGTTAGTAAATATATTCATTATTGATGTTCTCATTTTACTTCTGTTCTGCCAAAATGCGGGTATAACTTGAAGCTTATATGTATCATTACTGACAATTTTAATGATGGTTTATTCCCTATGACTTAAAAACCAAGATAATGGCCAATAGCTATACTATTAGACCAGAGATTTTATTTGAGTAATATTTCTAAATATGAAAATAATCACTCCTATTGTGAATTGAGCTGCAATAAACACTAATGTGCAGACAGCTTTTTTGTTTGCCAATTTAATTTCCTTTGGGTAAATTCCAAGGAGTGGGAAGGCTGGGTTGAATGATAGGGTTATATTCACGTTTCTGATTAATGTTTATTGCAGCTCAGTTCACGATAGCTAAGACCTGGAACCAACCCAAATGCCCATCACAGTAGACTGGATAAAGAAATTATGGGACATGTACTCTATAGAATACTATACAGCAGTCAAAAACAACGAAACCCAGTCATTTGCAACAAGATGGAGGAATCTGGAAAACATCATGCTGAGTGA
The DNA here is from genome assembly GCF_964237555.1 of Oryctolagus cuniculus. Classification (NCBI taxonomy): domain Eukaryota; kingdom Metazoa; phylum Chordata; class Mammalia; order Lagomorpha; family Leporidae; genus Oryctolagus; species Oryctolagus cuniculus. The sequence goes on along the minus strand of NC_091436.1, from coordinate 14,197,062 downwards.
ATTAAGCCAGTCCCGAAGGGACAAATTTCATATGTTCTCCCTGATCGGCGACAACTAACTGAGCACCAAAGGGGAAACTTATTGAAGTGAAATGGACACTATGAGAAACAGTGACTTGATCAGCCCTTGTCCTGACGGTTGATGTACAATGCAATGCTTTATCCAGTTTAGTATTTTTTTTTGTTCTAGTACCATTGGTTGAACTCTGTAATTAACACACAATTATTCTTAGGTGTTTAAATTTTAACTGAAAAGTGATCCCCGTTAGGAATTTGGAAAACATTATGCTGTGTGAAATAAGCCAATCCCAAAGGGACAAATACCATTTGTTCTCCCTGATAGGTGACAACTAACTGAGCACCAAAAAGAAACCTGTTAAAGTGAAATCAACACTAGGAGAAACGGTGACTTGATCAGCCCTCGCCCTGACTGTTGATGAGCAACTTAATATGTTATCCCTCTTAGTATTTTTGTTTGTTTGTTCTACTTAATACTTTTGATTGAATACTGTAATCAATACACAATTATTCTTAAGTGCTGAAACTTAACTGAAAAGTGATCACTGTTAAATATAAGAGTGGGAATAAGAGAGGGAAGAGATGTGCAATTCGGGACAGGCTCAAGCTGGCTTACCTCAAACGGTAGAGTTAGAAACATACCAAGGGATTCCAATTCAGTCCCATCAAGGTGGCATGTACGAATGCCATCTCACTAGTCCCAGTGATCAATTTCACTTCACAATTGATCATAATGATAGGATTAAGAGCCAAAGGAATCGCATAAACAAGAATAGTGTCTGCAAATACTAGCTGATAGAATCAAAAAGGGAGAGAACGATCCAACATGGGAAGTGAGATACACAGCAGACCCATAGAATGGCAGATGTCCTAAACAGCACTCTGGCCTCAGAATCAGCCCTTAAGGCATGTGGATCCGGCTGAAAAGCCCATGAGAGTATTTCAGGCATGGAAAGCCAAGACACTCTAAAAAAAAAAAAAAAAAAAAAAAAAAAAAACTAAATGAAAGATCTCTGCGAGTGAGATCCCAGTGGAAAAAACGGGTCATCAAAGAAGGAGGTACCTTTCTCTGAAGGGAGGAGAGAACTTCCACTTTAACCATGGCCTTGTCTAAATATGATCAGAGTCGGTGAACTCAGGGGGCTTCCATAGCCTTGGCAGCTCATGACAAGAGCATAGGGTGATTACTGATGCCATAAACAAGAGTGTCAATTTGTTAAGTCAACAACAGGAGTCACTGTGCACTTACTCCTCATGTAGGATCTCTGTCCTTAGTGTGCTGTACATTGAGATTTAATGCTATAATTAGTAGTCAAACAGTATTTTTCACTTTATGTTTCTGTGTGGGAGCAAACTGTTGAAATCTTTACTTAATGTATGCTAAACTGATCTTCTGTATATAAAGAGAATTGAAAATGAATCTTGATGTGAATGGAAGGGGAGAGGGAGTGAGAAAGGGGAGGGTTGAGGGTGGGAGGTACGTTATGGGGGGAAGCCATTGTAATCCATAAACTGTACTTTGGAAATTTATGTTTATTAAATAAAAGTTAAAAAAAAAAGAAAATAATCACTCCAACTTAGATATAAATATTTTTAAAAATTATCTGGTGGGTCGATCTAGACTAGGCATACTCTGGTTGATATTTTATTAATAGGCCTGCATTTTCCCAAAACTGAGGCAATCATCCAGCCTGAAAATGCAGACACATTTATGAACACACATGAAACAGAACTAATTTTTTTTTTTTTGCATTCTCAATCCATCCTCAGGACAAGATCATTATGTGTTTTCATATGTCTTCTTATTAATGTTCATATGGCTGGAAGTGCATTGAAGTTTGTAACACAAATATTATATGCAAAGTGTTTTGTGCATATAAACAGTTAAAAAACTGTGACCACTAGAATCACATAATTAACAACTCAAACAGATTCTTTTAAGGAATCTTTCTGCTTCTGTAAGGTGCAACTTAACACAAAACAAAATTCTTATTTCCATTGAGAGATTTAGACATACTTTCTGTTCCTCAGTTTTTGATGAATTTCTTACACAGTAGATAGTAAGCACCCAATTTTCTAATTCTAAATTGCTCGGGCAAATTGCCAAATAGACTGCTAGGGCTCACTCTGATGGAACAGTATATTCTGAACTGCTTTCTGCAAAGCTTCTAATTGACTTTTGCATGAATTATGTCTACTCTAATTTGAATTTCAATCAAATGGAAAATATTATATTGAATTTGAATACCATTAGACTAAATTCTGCTGTGATGGAATCCAGCACTAATGATTTAACTACCAAGTAATTCTGAAGGTGGACATCAATTATTTATAGTTGGGATAGGTGTTGTGGTGCAACAGTTTAAGCTACTGCCTGCAGTACCACCCTTTCTTAGGAACACCATTGTGAGTCCCAGCTGTTTGACTTCTGACCCAGCTCTCTGCTAATGTGCCTGGGAAAGCATCAGGAGGTAGCTCAAGTATTAAGGACCCTGCCACCCAAGTGGGGGACAGGATGGATTTCCAGGATCCTGAATTCAGCCTGGTCCAACCATACCGACCTAGAGGAAAAAAGGGGGCACATTTCTCTCTCCCTGTTCCCCCTGACAATGACACCCCAGAAACTGGCTGAGAGATGACAGGCACCATCTGGGACATAATGTAACAGCTACACCAGCTTGTGTCTTTGTGCCCATCAACAAGCTGAGAAGAGAGCCTGAGTCTGGATGGGAAGATTGACAGGGGGCTGGGCACCCATGTAGGACTGTGAGGCGTTCCCGCCCTCCCAACACATCACAGGCTCTGGTACTGGAACTGCCCAGGGGGAGCAACATCAGGCAGCTGGCCCTACGAATGTGTCCATCTTTCTGCAGATAGGACAGATTAATGGGAGGGACAGATCATCAACACCCTGTGATTGTGGGAGTCATGTGTACTAAGACTATGGGAACACTGTGACTGCACGAGAGAGTACAGGGTGTAGCTGCATCTCTGGGCAATCACTGTGAGTGGCTACACACAGAACTCCCTGATTGCCTGGGGTGGGTCTTTGCAATGGAATCCAAGGTCACAGATCCTTTGTGCATGACACATAGTCATCACACTTTCAACAATATAGCATAAAGAAAATATTCTAAAATGTATAAAAGATTAATGCCAGATTACTTTCAGAGGATCTCCAATTAGAATCACAGCTGACTTCTATTCAGAAACCATTCAGGCTAAGAGAGCATGGTGAGATATAATGCAATCTTACTTAAGAGAAAAAAAAAAAGAAACTCAATCCAGAATTCTGTATCCTGCAAAGCTCTCATTTATGAATGAAGGTGAAATAAAGACTTTCCATAATAAACAGAAATTGAAAAAACTTGTCACTACTCATACAGCCTTACAAAAAATGCTTAAGGATGTGTCATACACAGAAACACAGAAACTTGAACATCGCTATGAAAGAATGTGAAGACAGAAAACCTCCTAATAAAAGTACAAAGGAAATCATAAGTAAACAATAGAAATATTTATGGAAAAATGGTGGGGCCAAGATGTGACTTTTCAGTGGTAATCTAGAATGTAAACGGCCTAAATTCTCTGGTTAAAAGATACAGACTGGCTGAACAGATGAAAAACAAGACCCATGTATTTATTACCTATAAGAAACGCACCTCGTCAGCAAAGATACCCACACACTGAAAGTGAAAGGATGGAAAAATATATTCATGGTACCAGAAACCAAAGAAGAGCTGGTATTGCCATCCTAATATCAGACAAAATAGACTTTAACACAAAAACTGTTAAAAGAGGCAAAGAAGGGCATTATGTAATGATTAAGGGAACAATTCAGCAGGAAGATATGATGATAATAAATGTATTTGCACCCAATTACAGGGCACCTGGATATTTATGGATATAAAAGGAGACATAGACTCTAATACAATAATAATGGATGACTTCAATACCCCACTTTCAGAAATGGACAGGTCAACCAGACAGAAAATCAACAAAGAATCAACAGTGCTAATCAACAGTATGGACCAAACTTACCTAACTGATATCTAAATTACTTTTCATATAGCAGCTGTAGAATACACAATAGTGTATTCTTCTCACCAGTGCTTGGCACTTTCTCTAGGATACACCACATGCTAGGCCATAAAACAAGTCTCAGCAAATTCAAAAAAGATCGAAATGATATCATGCATCTTCTCTGACCACAATGGAATGAAGCTAAAAATCAACAACTGAAGAATTTCTAGAACATAAAAATCATGCAGACTAAACAACATGCTCCTGAATGAACAGTTGATCATAGAATAAATTGAAAGAGAAATAAAAAAATTCTGGAAATAAGTGAAGGTGACAATACAACATATCAACACTTATGAGATAGAGCTAAAGTAGTGTTAAGTGGCAAATTTATAGAAATTGTTTCCTACATCAAGAAATTGCAAAGGCAGCAAATAAATGAGCCATAAATGCATATCAAGGACCTAGAAAAATGAAAATAAACCAAAACCAAATTACTAGAAGAAAATATACAATTAAATTGGAGAAGAAATAAACAAAATTGAAACAAAAAATACAAAAAATGGTGAAATAAAGACCTGGACTTTTGAAAAAATAAACAAAACTGATGTACCATTAGTCCAACTAACCATAAAAGTAGAAGACTCAAATCCATAAAATAAGAGATGAAAAAGAAAATGTAACAACAGATACCACAGAAATAAAAAGAATCACCAGGAATTACTACAAAGAGCTGTATGCCAACAAATTGGACATCCTAGAAGAAATGGATAGATTCCTGGACACATACAAGCTACCAAAATTGAACCATAAAGACATAGAAAACCTAAACATACCAATAACCAAGACAAAGACTGAATCAATCATAAAGACACTCCAAACAAAGAAAAGCCTGGAACAAGAGGGTTTCACTGCTGAAATCTATCAGACATTTCAAGAAGGACTAATTCCAGTTCTTCTCAAGCTACTCAGATCAAGTGAAATGGAAGGAATCCTCCCAATCTTCTTCTATGAAGCATCAACTTAATCCCTAAACCAGAACGATAGACCAATACCCCAGATGAACAGAAATGCAAAATCGTCAACAACGTACTAGCCAATAACACTTCAGAGTCATCATTGACCTAGAACACGTGATTTTTATACCCGGTATGCAGGGATGTTTCAACATTTGCAAATGAATAAATGTGAAATGTCACATTTGCAAACTGAAAAACAAAAACCATTATCTCAATAGATGCAGAGAAAGCATTGGATAAAATACAACATCATTTAATGATGAAAAACCTTAAACAAATTAGGTATAGAAGGAACAATCCTCAACACAATGGAGATGATTCATGACAAACCAACAGCCAGTATCTTATTGAATGGGGAAAGTAGGAAGCTTTCCCACTAAGATCTGGAAGCAGACAAGGATGCCCACTCTCACCATCACTATTCCATATAGTCCTGAAAATTTTAGTCAGAGCCATTAATCAATAAAAAGGAATCAAAGGGATACAAATTGGGAAGGAGGAAGTCAAATTATCCCTATTTGCAGATGCTAAGATTCTATGTACAGGGGATCCGAAAGAGACCACTGAGAGACTATTGGAACTTATAAAAGTGTTTGGTAGGCACCAGTGCTGTGATGTAGTGGGTAAAGCTACCACCTTCAGGACTGGCATCCCATATGGGCACCAGTTCAAGTCCCAGCTGCTCCATTTCTGATCCAGCTCTCTGCTATGGCCTGTGAAAGCAGTAGAGGATGTCCCACATCCTTGGGGCTGGCGCTGTGGCACAGTAGGTTAATCCTCTGCCTTCCACAGCTGCATCCCATATGGGCACCGGTTCTAGTCTCCGCTGCTCCTCTTCAAATCCAGCTCTCTGCTATGGCCTGGAAAATCAGTGGAAGATGGCCCAAGTGCTTGGGCCCCTGCACCCACAAGGGAGACTGGGAAGAAGCTCCTGGCTCCTGGCTTCAGATCAGTGCAGCTCCGGCTACTGCGGCCATTTGGGGAATGAACCAGCAGGAGGAAGTCCTTTCTCTCAGTCTCTCTCCCCTCTCACCGTGTTTAACTCTACCTCTCAAACAAAATAAATCTTAAAAAAAAAAAAAAGATGGCCCACTTCCTTGGGCCCCTGCACCTGCATGGGAGACCTGGAAGAAGCTCCTGGCTCTTGCTTTTGGATCAGCCCAGCTCCCACCATTGTAGCCATCTGGGGAGTGAATCAGCGGATGGAAGACGTCTCTCTCTCTCTCTGCTTCTGCTTCTGCAGCTATGTAACTCTGCCTTTCAAATAAATAAATAAACATATCTTAAAATAATTTTTAAAGTGTTTGGTAAAGTAGCAGAATATAAAATTAATTCAGAAATCAATAGTCCTTTGTACACTAATAATACCAAGGCTGAGAAAGAACTTCCAAGATCAATCCGATTCACTATAGCTACCAAAAAAACCCTAAATATATTGGAATAAATTTAAATAAGTTTTCAAAGATATCCACAATGAAAATTATCAACATTAAAGAAAAAAATACAAAAAGACACAAAAAATGGAAAAATCTTTCATGTTCATGGATTGTAAGAATCAATATCATCAAAAGGTCCATGCTACATAAAGCACTTTATAGATTCAATGTGATCCCAATCAAAATACCAATGACATTCTTCTCATATCTAGAAAAGACAATGGTATTATTCTTATGGAAACACAAGAGACCCCAGATAGCTAAGGTAATCTCATACAACAAGCCACCACCTGCAGTGCCAGCATCCCATGTGGGAGTTGGTTCAAGTCCCGGCTGCTCCACTTCCAATCCAGCTCTCTTCTATGGCATGAGAAAGCAGTAGAAGATGGCCCAATCCTTGGTCCCCTCTACCTGTGTGGGAGACCTGGCAAAAGTTCCTGGCTCCTGGCTTCAGATCTGCACAGCTTTGGCCGTTTCGGCCAATTAGAGAGTGAACCATTGGATGGAAGACCTCTCTCTCTCTCTCGCTGTCTCTCTGCCTCTCCTTCTCTCTCTGTGTAACTCAAATAAACAAATAAATAAATCGTTTAAAAAAAACAAATTATGGTATAAGTATAGATACACTAGGGAATAATATACAGCAGCAAAGAATGAAATCTTGCCATTTTCAAAAAACTTGATTTGGGGCTGGCGCCTTGGCGTAGTAGGTTAATCCTCCACCTGAGGCACTGGCATCCCATATGGGCACCGCTTCTAGTCCCAGCTGCTCCTCTTCCGGTCCAGCTCTCTGCTATCACCTGGAAAGCAGTAAAAGATGGCCCGAGTGCTTTGGCCCCTGCACCCACATGGGAGACCAGGAAGAAGTGCCTGGCTCCTGGCTTCAGATTGGTGCAGTTCCGTCAATTGCAGCCATTTGAAAAGTGAACCAAAGGAAAGAAGACCTTTCCCTCTGTCTCTCCTTCTCACTGTCTGTAACTGTAACTCTCAAATAAAATAAATAAAAATCTTTTAAAAAAATTTGATTCATCTGGAAACCATTTTACTTAGTGAAGTAATCCTGTCCCATAAAGATCAATACTGTATGTTCTCCCTGATCCATGGTAGCTAATAGAGTGTATAAAACATAATCTATAGAAGTGAAATGGCACTTTTTAAAAAGGATTTGTTTATTTATTTGAAAGGTGGAATTATAGAAGCAGAAGAGAGAGAGAGAGAGAGAGAGAGAGAGAGAGATGTCTTTCATCTGCTGTTTGCTCCCTAAATGGAGGCAACGGCTGGAGCTGTGCCAATCTGAAGCAGGAGGCTGGAGCTTCTGGTCTCCCATGTGGGTGCAGGGGCCCAAGGACTTGGGCCATCCTGTACTGCTTCCCCAGGCCATAGCAGAGAGCTGGATCAGAAGTGGAGCAGCAGGGACTTCAACTAGTACCTGTAAGAGATGCCACCATTGCAGTTGGTGGCTTTGCTTACTACACCTCATCAATAGTCCTGGAAATGACATTTTTAGATGCTATGATTTTGAACAACCCTTGTCTCAACTGTTGAGAAATAGTGTTTTTTATATACTATTTGTTCAACTGTTTACTTAGTGTAAGGTTAACCTTATGAGTATAAAGGTAATTGAAAATAGATCTCAGTAAAAATAAGAATGGGGATAGGAGAGGGAGGAGGAAAAAGGGTGGGTGTGCGGATGGCATGGAGGGCAGGGTGGGAAGAATAACCACATTCCTAAAGTTATGTGTATGAAACACATGAAGATTTTTAACTTAAATGAAAGGTTTCTAGCTAAAGAAACACCAAAAAAAAAAGAAAAAAGAAAGGAAGAAAAAAAGAAAGAGAGAGAGAAAGAAAGAAAGAAAAGAGAAGAATGAGCAAGTCGGGGAGAGGTGAGGGAGAAAGGAATACCATTGTATTCTTAGAATTGTGTCTATGAACTATATTGAATATGGTAAAAACTAAAAAAAATTAAAAACTTATAAATGATTGTCAGGATGCCCTCATCATTTATCAGATAGCCTGGGTTTTATACTCCTGATTCCAGCTTTCTGCTAATGTGAACCCTGAGATGCAGCCATGATGCTCCAAGTAATTGGGCCCCTGCCATCCATTTGGGAGACCTGCATTGGGTAATCTGGCCTGGATCAGCCATATGGGGAGTAACCAGCAAACTGAAGTGTTCTCTCTCTCTTTCCTTTTTTGTCTGTCTGCCTCTAAAATAAATCAATAAATAAAAAATAAGAACCAAAGCAAAAATAAATACCCTTGTTTAATATAAACTTCTTTATATTCCTTTAAGCTTACTTCCTAATCAAGAGAGGTGAGCAGACATTTAAGAATACTGGTATGAAAGCATCATGTCTCTTGTGTATAATATTCATGATTATAAAATGTACTATCTATAAAATTTTACATTTATAGGAAAAATATACTTATTTGAAGCTGAACTATTTTTACCTTTCTTTTCCTTGCTTAAACACCTGTGGGATTATCTATTTATTTCTCAAAAATTTATTCCTTTAATGTGGAATTCATATAATCTAAGCACAATTTTACAGTTGAGTCAAAGAATAAGAAGTAGTAGTAAAGTTTTTGATGTAAGAACTTTGTGAATATTTTTTGCTTGAATATATTTGATTTTATTAACTCAGTCATGTATATTCCTTTTTCTTTCAGAATGTAAACAGAAAAATGTGACTCTGATAGAGTAAGAATTGAAAAAGACTGTTGATAAGATTTAAGGACGGATTTATGACTTTCATTTCCAGGGACAATAATAAGCAAAAGAACCACAAAATAAATTCCTTTCTTAGTGAAGTTTCTTTACTAAGAAGTAAGTATACTTTTGAATACCCATTAAAAAACATTGGAGTCAAAGTCACTGACTCCCATGCAGGACTTACATTACAGATCACTTACCTAAATCCATTGAAGTGGCTTTACCAATTTCTATGATAATATAAGCCCTGCAAAACCTTCTACTCCCGAAGTGATACTCTCATGTAGAAAGGATCCTTGCCCAACATTTTACAACATTTTAATTTCAAACAATTTGTGAAATAAAAGCTTTGCACAGTAGAGATAGTGACCTAGGCATTCACTAAAACACAGTAATTATTTAGTCTACCATGTCACAGGACAAATTGACTTTGTATATTTACATCCTGGACTATATTCCTTTCTTTGTTTTTTAAAAGATTTGTTGATTTGAAAGGCAGAGTTGCAGAGAAAGATAAATGCCATCCACTTGTTCACTCCCCAGTGGCAGCAATGCAACATGGCCTGGTCTGAGCAAGGTCAAAGCCAGGAGCTGAGAGCTTCTTCCAGGTCTCCCACTTGGGTGCAGATTCCCATGGACTTAAGCCATCTTCTACTGCCTTTCAGAAGTATTAGCAGGGAGCTGGCTCGGAAGTAGAGCAGCTGGACTCTGACTGGCACTTGTATGGAATCCAGTGCTGCAGGCAGAGGCCTTACCTGCAGATCCACAGTAAAACTCCAAAGTCTGGTGTATTTTAATGAACAAAAAGGTTGCTGTAATGAAAGAAAAAAAATGGTTATTTGGGTTACATGTTTGTTTAGGGTAAGAGTCATCCTGTTACATGCTGAAAGCATCCAGCATGTTTACAGGTAAATCAAATTTCTTAGGAAAAATAAATTCTCTCCAGACTGTTATCAAAGATAAAGAGATCTTTTTTCTGCAGTGTCTACAAAATGTGGCTTTAGTGCTAAGAAAGAAAAATCTTACACTGGAATTGATAGGGATGAATCAAATCTCTGTCCTTTGACTTTCTCTTCCTAAACACCAGAGGAAAAGAGATGCTCAGAGGAACAGGTGTGGCCAGCCAGCTTCACAAGTCCCTATGAGGTACATTCACACTGGAAACTGAACATCTGAACTGGACTGTCGGGGGTGCTGATAATTTATAGAATGAGATTGGCTGAGAGAAAAATCTGAACCCCATGTGGGAATTGCTATAAGTTTCTTCCACAAAGAAAGAAACCACGTTTTTCTCAGTGTTTGGAGTTTCTTGTGTTGAATAGCATAATGTGAACCGACATTCTGCATTACAGCAACTCTGAATTTGAAATTCATCCCATGCCTCATATCATTCGATATACACCTCATTATGTTCCACATCTTTTCTTTTCCTCCCTATCTCTCATATCATGCTTCTTTTTCCTTTTCTTATTTTTTTCTTTAAGTTTGAGCATGTATTACTATTTGTCAAATACATTCTTAAATTTTTGCAACTTTCCTTTAGACCTAATGTTATCTAGTTTCCTTAATTGTTCTTCTTTCTCTGAATTCACCCATTGGACTGAATGACTACTTCCAATATAATAGAAACACCATCTGCGGCTATTTTTTTATTCTTTTCAGGACACAATGCAAGATTCTCCATTTGCATGTGCTAGTACTGCAGAAATCTGGGTTTTAAGGTTACACAATTTGTGTTAATACTTTTATTGAAAATCAATCATTAAGCCCTGATGCCTCATCTTTGTGATTGGCACCATTACCCACCCAATTCCTTCAACCAGATTCACTCCTTCCTCCTCTAAGTAACTCATTTGCAACAAATAAACAACTTTTTAAAAAATAATTAACTCAAACAGTTCCCTCATCATGGCAACACTGTGCCCTCTACAGCTTAAGAAACTGTTACATTCCCTTATGTCCTATTTCAAATCCCCCTCTTTCCAGCTTTCATCCAGTGCTCTTCCTAACAGATCTCTCTGTCTCCCTCTTCTCTTGTTATTTCCTCTGTATTCATCACCCATGGGTCTTTTAAAAATTACTCCAATGACGATTATAGCACATAATTTCTGAGAGTCATGAATTGAGGAGTAGATTATGTAGATACATATAACTCAAGGTTTCTCCTGAGACTACAATAAATCAATTGGCCAAGAATGTACTCATTCAAGATATAACTGGGGCTGAACATAATGCTTCCAGTTCCACTCACATGGATGATGGTGTGAGACCTTCATGCCTCCCCAAATGAATCTCTTATGGAATGTTTCTGGCACAGCTTTCCCACAGCAAGCCACCCAAAAGAAAGGCACAGCAAAAACTCGAGTTGGATCTCATTCATCACTTTTTCCAAAAGCTCTTGGTCACACGGACCAACTTTAGCATGGTTGTGGAAGGGAGGTATACAAACAATGGACTCTAGAGCTGTGGATTTTTAAGATGTTAGAAGCTACTACTACATTCTCCTAGAATATTCCTTTCAAAATTATTAATTTATTTGAGTTCAGAAAGAGAGAGGGAGAGGGAGGCTTTAACTGCTGGTTCCCTCCCCAACTCCACAAATGCCTGAAGCAACTGTGACTGGGCCAGACTAAAGCTGGGAGTCATGAGATTAATGCAGTTCTTCCATAAGGGTGACAGCAACCCAGTAACTTGGGCCATCAAAGATGCTTCCCAGGATCTGCATTAGCAGGAAGCTGGAGTCAAGGGCCAGGGCTGGGCTTCAAACCTGAACACTCAGAAATATGATGCAGGTATGTTTTTTAAAAAGATTTATTTATTTATTTGAGAGGCAGAGTTCCAGACAGAGAGAGGTCTTCCATCCACTGGTCCACTCCCCAAATGGCCACATGGTCAGAGTTATGCCAATCTGAAGCCAGAAGCCAGGAGCATTCTCCAGTTCCCCTATATGGGTACAGGGACCCGAACACATGGGCCATTTTCCACCACTTTCTCAGGCCACCAGCAGAGAGCTGTATTGGAAGAGGAGCAGCTGGAACATGAACTGGCACCCATATGGGATGCATGCACTACAGGCAGAGTCTTAATCTACTACACCAAGGCCCCACCCCCAGTATGGGCATCTTAACTATAAGGTAAAGGCCTATCCTGGCACATTATTTCATGATTGTGACAGCATCCATTGTTATACACTAATCCATCTTTTACTAGTTATCAATTATTAATGTTTTATTCACTACACTCTTAAAATTATCTTGCTGAATATACATCTATTAAATACTATGTTATGTGAATGCATATATGTATATACATATATATACAATGTTCAAGAGATCAGTTACTTATGGCATTTTATAAGGAAATTGAAGTCATGAGTATGATTTTTCTTTGAGTGCTAGTGAGTCTTATGCTGATTGTAATATTACCTATATTCTTATACTTGGAAAAGTATTCCGAACGTCTGTCAAGGCTAGCAATATAGGATTGTGAAAGATTTGGGTGGCTTTAATTTAATTCTGTCACCATTGCTAAAAATTCGTTAAGGGCATATTTCATCAACCTACTGATCTCTATGGGATATGTGTACTTGATTTATAGGGAGAACAGTGTTAGATGGAAGGAAAAATGTTAATCTGGTGATTTCAAAGGACTTACTCCAAGATAAGCTCATGTTTTGACCATGAGACAACTCCACTCTAACTCTAGAATCTAGATAATTTTTTTTACTGAATTACTACAACTTCTAATGAAATTAGAAGACATAGCACATGTAAAATGCAATGATGATACATTTATCCTACCTAGTACAAAGTAAATCTCAGGGATTATATATTGATCTCCTGGGATGTTGTTAGTTGAAGAAGTTGACCTCACCATCTCTCTTCTCCATACTCAATCTTCCATTAATATCCCCTTATTATGTGACATCTACTTTAATAAATATAAGCTATTTGGCCAGCGCCACTGTTCAATAGGCTAATCCTCTGCCTGTGGCGCTGGTACACCGGGTTCTAGTCCCAGTCGGGGCGCCGGATTCTGTCCCGGTTGCCCCTCTTCCAGGCCAGCTCTCTGCTGTGGCTTGGGAGTGCAGTGGAGGATCGCCCAAGTCCTTGGGCCCTGCACCCACATGGGAGACCAGGAGAAGCACTTGGCTCCTGGCTTCAGATCAGCGCGGTGCACCGGCCGTAGCGTGCTGGTCATGGTGGCCATTGAGGGGTGAGCCAATGGGAAAAGGAAGACCTTTCTCCCTGTCTCTCTCTCTCTCTCACTGTCCACTCTGCTGTCAAAAAAAAAAAAATATATATATATATATAAGCTATTCTATTGAAAATATATATCTTATTTGGAAACCAACAGGGTAATTAGGGTAAGATACTTTCATGATGATTAATAAATGCTACTCCTTTCATCCAGGGAACTTTTCTACATATTGAGGTAACCAAAGAGAACTAAAAATACAATTTCAATTTTCCTAAATACCGGCTGAATCTGATTTCTAGACGTGATGTGGGAAGGCAGGTAAATGAGGGCGGAATCGAAGTCTGACAGCCCCAGTGGAGCCAACATTGTACAGGTCCTCCAGACATAATATCAGTGCCATTTACTGATCAACAGCCCCAGCCAATCCACACAAGCTGATGATGAGCAGCTCCAGGCAATCCACGCTTTGACTCGAAATCTGCTATTGGACACCTAGAGCTGGCCTCTGCACAATGGCCCAAGCCTTGGCCAGAGACAGTCACCTTTCTGTGTACCACCCCACTTCCCTTTCTTTTCTTTGAATCATCCTAGCCTCCCTTCCTGTGCAATCCAGACTCACCCTCCATGCACCTCCAAGCTACTCTACTTTTCTGTATAGTGGAAATTGCAAGTTCTGCAAGCTGCAAAATGTAGAAGGAGTGCCAGCTAGAAATATCCAAAATGGATAAAGGATGTGTCTCCTCTTTTAGGTTATTATAATATTATTATCACAAAAATGTCATTAGAGGCGCTCAGTCTCCCTTTGGGCACCTGACACCTTCATACTTCACATAATTGCAAAATGGCACAGAAATGGGAGATATTCAAGTCCTGTCCAAACTTTGCACCTTTTTGAAAATTCAGTTAATCCACACTCCAGACTTCACCAGCTATGCCGCCTGATAGCATTAAGGATCACCTAAACTTTGTGAAGCTTTCCTCTCTCTCTTTTTCCTTTGTTGAAATTGTTCTTGGTTGTTTTTTTTTTTTTATGTCTCTTCTCCTCCTCCTCCTCCTCCTCCTCCTCCTCCTCCTCCTCCTCCTCCTCCTTCTCCTCCTCCTCCTCCTCCTCCTTCTTCTTCTTCTTCTTCTCCTCCTCCTCCTCTCTCTCTCCCCTTCCCAGCATGCTGGTATGACTTATTTCTCATGTGTGTACTTTTGCTTTGCCCCAAGTGAATCACACCTTCCAGTACACCTTTATGTATCCAACTTAAATTGTTCCATGTGTGTAAATAAGAACTTGGAATAATCCTAATGGAGGACTCCTCAGCCCACAACAGAAGCAGGCCCCTAAAATCACCATTTTACAAGAGTCCATGGTGAGTACTATTATCCAGTTACTGCAAGAATCACTGGGAGCTTAAATCTGGAATGGAAAGCAAAACACTCAAAAAGACTCATAATTTCATTTTCTGCTCAGCAAGTTGAAGAATTATAATTATTCCAATATCAAAAAGGAAAACTAGATTGGGTTCCGCAAGTGAAATGTTCTCTTCTAGAATAGCAAATTCAAAATCATAATATTCTTTTATTCATGATTTTAGTATCAGTGTTTCATATTTTAAAAAGATATAATTTAAAGTATATGATTCATTTTCTAAGTAGCTTGTCTTATTTTTTTCCATATAGGATAAAGAGGTCATACTCTTTTCTTTGGCACCAAATAACAAAATAAATAGTAGATCTGGAATTAATTCATGTGTCCAGATTTATAGCTCTGTTTTTTTCTTTCACTAAATTGCAGTATAGTCAGTATATCAGCTTGAAGTATAATATTTGCAATGTGTTTAGTATGGAGGGCAAACAACATCATCTTCTTGTGAGTACTCTAGTCACTCAAGGCAGTTCCCATGATTCAATGGATTCCTATGATTAAATCTTTCAGGGGACTGCTCTTAGGCTAAGCTAACTCCTTGGATTTTCTCAGCTTCAAATTTAACCATTTTGATATCATGCCTTCTGAAAAATCAGGTTAAATTTGTATCAGTTGAAAAAAGGAAAGGAAATATTACCTGTAATCTTGTTAAAGAGTATACTTTTAGTAATCTTAAGTGATACTTCTGATTAGTAAAACATAATCTAGAGAAAATCTGAGATGTCTTAAGTCTCACCTACTATGAACAATAATTATATATTTATATGTGTATATATTCATAGATAATTGGCATTAAGCTAGAAATAAAATAAACAAACGGTATTTCAAAGTTGAATATTCTTGGAGAAAATATGAGCCTCTAAGAAAGCATGACCTTAATATCAAATGGCAAGCCTTTGACACCATCTAAATTGCCCCTCTCATTAAAATGTTAAAGTTTGATGCATCACAAAGATGAAAGACAAATTTTCTTTTCATTACTAAAACCCTGTCGGGTACTATTGAATGTTTAGGAAATTATCTTTCCATCAATGCATTTGATGTTTTTAAATTAAGTTACCTTCTGTAAGTGAGGTAGATGAAAAATTAATTTTATGAAAATTAATGCTCTTCATCACATTTCACATATGAACTTAGTCTTACACAGTATATTCAGATAATGTTTTTATGTTTAATCTCTTTTATAGTAAATAGAATATCATTGAATAAATATTGAGACACATTTTGAAATGAACCCAATTTGCTCTTACAAATTGGCAAACTAGAATATATTATATATCTTTGGGCAAGTTTCTTGGGCACTATGTGTGGTTTTTTGTTATGTTTTCCTGGTTTGTCATGAGAAAATATTTTCAGGGAATATTCCAAATAGAAAGGATGTATGACTTTATGAATATAAATGTGTATGCAGTAAAGTTTTGGGGACTCTGTCCTGGGAGTCTAAGTCTCCCTTCAGGTCTGGCTATGGGAAGCTCCTCAACCTCAATTTTTACAATTAGTACAGCAGATGCTGCTCAGTACATTTTTGCTGCATTTAGATTTAAGACATTAGAAATATATGGTGAGGTTTTTCATTTTCTTCCAAGTCTGAAATTATGCAAAGGGAGTAATTTAATACTCATGTTAAATTCCAATACCTATCCCATGGGATTCGGTTGCCTAGACCCATCAGTAGCTCAAAACATAACACTATTGAGCTCATGAGTTTTGTTTAAACTATTTATACTGGGTCTTCATTAAATTTTTTCAGAGATAATTGTAGTTGGTTTGATTATGCTACTTTGATGACATGAAGGGATCATTGGTCCAATTAATGTAACATGTAGAAATGTTTCTATATGAGTTTAGGAGCTAAAATTTATGAGATGGACACAGGTGTCTGCACAACAAAAACACACATGCACACACACACACCAGTTTGATCTTATTCGTTTTAGAATTATGAACTGATTGTGGAGGCAAGTCAACTGATTTATCTACTTTAGAATTTAAAATGTTCTTTTGCAGACTGCTACAGATTCTGTGTAGTTGACTCAGATAGGAAGAATGTGATGATAAATAAAACTTTAATTACTCTTTTATTGGACTCAATTTACAACTTCATATTTAAAAGACATATACATTTATTACAATAGAAAAATGGTAATGACTAATAGGATTATAAATACTATCAAACTCATTGTTACTATTGATTCAGCCTGGTATTCTAGATGGAGGATGATTCATTCCCATAGAAGTGTGAACTGCATAATGCTCAAGTTAAAATTCCAAATTCAATAATGATGTAGATGTTTTGAGATTCCCCTGAAATATCGATATTCATCTGTTAATAAGGATTCATCTTCAGAAAATATTCTAGGCCTTTGAGTCACAAAGCAAATTTTACAGATATTGGAAGAGTCATGGAAGCAGGTTATAGGATGGATTTTTTTCTTCAGAATGCATTCCCAGAGCAACTCTGGGCACTGGGCTACTCAGAGAACGGCACAGTCAGAAAGCTGGGTCAGTGAAGCTGCAGCACTTTTTGTTGGCTCCCAGTTACAATACTTTAGCTAAGATTCTAAGAAAAGATTGCAGTCACCAGAGCTACTGACATCCTCTAAATAATCCCCCATTCCAAGGACCAAGCTAGGATGGCCCAAATGGCCACTACATGAATTCTTTTTAAAAATGGCAGTTAGTTGGCTGGCGCCGTGGCTCACTTGGCTAATCCTCTGTCTGTGGTGCCGGCCCCCAGGGGGTCTAGTCCCAGCTGGGGTGCTGGTTCTGTCCCAGTTGCTCCTCTTCCAGTCCAGCTCTCTGCTGTGGCCCGGGAGTGCAGTGGAGGATGGCGCAAGGCCTTGGGCCCTGCACTCACATGGGAGACCAGGAGGAAGCACCTAGCTCCTGGCTTTGCAGCGCGTTGGCCGCAGCATGCTGGCTGCAGCGACCACTTGGGGGGTGAACCAACGGAAAAGGAAGATCTTTCTCTCTGTCTCTCTCTCTCTCACTGTCTAACTTTGCCTGTCAAAAAAAAATGGCAGTTATGTATAATTATTATAATAATGTATATTATTCTATATTATATAATTACAATTACAATTATAATTATTATAATAATGTATATGATTCTACACAAATAGAAATCTTTAATAATTATTGCAATATAACTCAGAGAATTTGGCAACAAGTTGCAAAGTGATATTGTTTTCAGGAGCTCAAATAGTAATTGCATTACCAGGACTTCCCCTAAATAAGCTTAGATTTTCAAAGCATAAACAATTCAGTGTTTTATTAGGATGTGAATCTGTTATTATGCAAACTTCCTCAATGCAGAATAGTACTGAAAAATAAGAAAATGCACTTTGATAGTCATTTTGGAAAACTGAAAGAGCAGATGAAATAGATTATTGAATATGAATGAAAAATTCTCTATTGTTAGAGTTTTTATAATGAAAATAAAAAGTCAATGAATCTAGAATTTTGAATAGTTCTTGAGAGATGACAAAGATATATTGTTTCTCTTGATATTTTCTATCTCAAAGATTTCTAAATAGGTAACAAAACAAAAGAGCATCTGCATACCCTATTACAAAAATATGGATAAAATGTTTACCATTTACTGAAATAAACAAGTTTCCAGGACTTTCAAAATGTGCATTTTATGTGCAGCCTGCAGAATCTGGTGTAAGTAGGAGTTAGATTTTTTTATGACATCAAACAAAATAGGAGCCAACAGTAAGAGAAGGATAACAAATATGCAGAAGAAATCCACGACTGAACTAACAATGCAAGTATTGTTTCATGATAAAAGGTACAGTACTTCTGTTTTATATTGCATTCAGTCAACTGATAGAGAAAGAGAGTTGTGATTTCTAAGAACCACAAATCAGAAATTATGCTAATAAACAACACTTCACACTAATGGAAGTAAGTAGATGTTAAGTGTTCTCCAATCCATAACCTATGCATGCTGTTCCAACAAAGAGGAATGAACCAGATTGAAAATGCATAGTCAATTTAAGTTGCTTAACAAAAAGGTCATAGACTGGCCGGTTTGCACACCTGAGGAATTTGTTTCTCACAGTTCTGGAAGTTTGGGAATTTCAAGATCAAGATGTTGGCAGATTTTACATCTGGTAAAGTCTAACTTTCTGTTTTACAGACAAGGCCTCTTGCTATGTCCTCACATGGTAAAAAGGACAGATAGGCTCTCTTGAGTCTCTTTTATAAAGGCACTAATCTCATTCATGAAGACTCTATCCTAAGCCCTAAGTATTTATCCAAAGGCCCCTGCTCATAATACTTGATATTAGGATTTCAAAATATGAATTTGAGGTAGGGGAGAGATATAAACATCCAGGCAATAGCAGTTGTCAGGATAAGAGAAATTTTAGAAGTCAGTCAAAAGAGCAACTTCTCAAAATTAGAACTTTGAAAATGGGAACTTATTACATAATGAAATGCTAATCTTTACTGATATGTTAATGCATTACGTGATTACATAAAGGACAGATTGGGCTAGATATAGTATCATCCCAGTATTCTGAGATATCAGCTTTGATTACCCAATAAACGACCTACATGTTTTGTCTGAGAAAAGATACAGCAGCTATTTTCTCTGCAGTCAAAAGTCTGTACCATACCCCCAGCCAAAAATAAAGTAAAACCAATGTCCTTTCTATTACTGTGACTTTTTTTTATCCTGGCTTAGATAATTATAGAACTATTTTGTTAACACCAAGGGAAATTGGTAGAAAATAGATGAGAATACTCTGTACTGCTTTCACAACTCAGCTGTAACTCATATTTATTTCAAAATAAAAGTTAGAAAAAAGTTCTTTCTCCCAAATTATTGACAATCCAGAAAATTCTTTAATTTACAAAGTCAGTTGGCTTAATGCCTAAGTTATTATTTAGTTTTCATCTTTATCATTGTATCCACGTGTATGTTTCATGATAGATTATTATTACAGATTATTATTTTCTTCATTACCTTATAAATAGTTCCCCAATCATTTCGTAAACTACTATACCCTCACACATTCAAGGAAACAGAAAATTAGACATCCATCTACAGGACATTGCATTTTCTTTGAGCTTCCCAATAAAAGAAAAACATCTATTAATATATTTCTTCCTGAGTCCAGTAAGGAAAGGTATGAGAATGGGGTGGGAGGGCATGCTTCATTCTTAATTGTTGGTGGCTAGACACAGAGAGATTGAGGGAGCACCTGTCACCATCACAGTATCCCAATCCTGCTCTAAATAGCTTTAGGTTCTCTGAAAAAATAGGGACCAGTGCTGTGGTGTAGTGGGTGTGGCCACCACCTGCAGTGCCAGCATCCCATTTAAGTGCCAGTTTCAGGCCCAGCTGCTCCACTTTTGATTTGGCTCTCTGCTATGGCCTGGGAGGGCAGTAGAGGACGGCCCAGGTCCTTGGGCCCCTACACCCACATGGGAGACCTGTAGGAAGCTCCTGGCTCCTGGCTATGGCAGTTGAGGCCCTTTGGGGAGTAGCCCAGAGTATGGAATACCTCTCTCCGTCTCTGCCTTTCTGTAACTCTGCATTTCAAATAAATAAGTAAATAAATCTTTCAAAAATAGCAAAATCCAGATTCGTACAAAAAGAGGGAAATGTTTTGGGGAACAAAACCTGTGGGAGGTAAAGGACATAGGACTGGACAAGGTAGAAATTGAGCCAAAAATGATGCAATTGCAGCAGAGGTCCCAGAGCTGGGACTTCCCTTCAAATTTGCATTCAACTGGGCTTGGCATTTACTTCCTATTGATCAGGCATTGCATATGCATGCACACAAGAGAGCTGCAAGGGTCTTGGACTTATTTAGCTGAGTGCCCCGTGAGAAGGACTGGGTGAGATGTGTCAGCAACTGCTCTTCATTGGCTTGATTTTCCACCATCCGCAGCACACGCTTATAGCCAAGGCCTCTAGCACACTTTCCACTTCTTGTTCATCTGATAGGATTGACATGATGCCATTGACAGAATAGTCTAGAAGAAAGCTGTGGTGGTTAGAGATCCTCCTGACTATACAATGACAGAGTATGAGATAGTTAACATATTCCTAGAGCAAGATGATAAATCTGCTATCCTGTCTGTGTGAGTGCAAATGAATACCAGTCTCCTTGGGATGTTCACACAGAAATGTGGGCAGAGAAATCAAATTAACCTGAATCTGCTTATAATGACCTAGTAAGTCATGAGGAATAATGACAAACATGGGTAGTTTATATATTTATATGTGCATTTGTGTATATATGTAAGATATACATTTAATATGATTTTAAATATATGAAAATAACATATCAACATGTGCATATATGTGTATTTTGTATGTATATATAAACAATGGCATCTTCTAATAGTAATGGCTATAAAGAATTTATTTGAATCAGAATAATTCAGTGTTTATTTAAGCTGAATTTTTTTAAGATTTATTTATTTATTTGAAATAGTTACATAGAAGGAGAAGCAGAGAGACAGAGAGAGACAGAGAGGAAGAGAGGTCTTCCATCCGCAGGTTCACTCTCCAATTGACCTCAACAGCCAGAGCTGCACCAAACCATAGCCAGGAGCCAGGAGCTTCCTTCAGGTTTTCCCATGCAGGTGCAGGAGCCCAAGGATTTGTACCATCTTCCACTGTTTTCTCAGGCCATAGCAGAGAGCTACATCGGAAGTGGAGCAGCCAAGACATGAAGCAGCACCCATATGGTATGCCAGTACTGCAGGTGGAGGCTTTTTCCTCTATGCCACAATGCCAGCCCCTAAACTGAATTTTCTAAAGCTCTGTCCTAACTGTCACAACATGTTCTTTGCTTTTTTTGTGATGGTGGGACATTAATTCTAATTCATTATTCAAAGTAATTACTATGATTCTGATGAAACTCACTTGAGAAGAATTCCTAAAATTCTCATGAATAAGCATTCCCTTTTTTTGCCTCACTTATGCAATATGTTTATTACTGTTTCATGGTAAATCAATGGTAATCAATCAAAAATATATGAACAAATGTACTTAATTTAAAAAACTCAGAATCTTTTCAAAAGAACCTAAAGTATAAGAACATTGAATAATCAAGCGACTTAATGTCACATAATGACTTTCATAATGTTCAGGATACAGTCCCCTCTTAGTCAACCTCAACACAATGAACTTCATTTAAACAATATGGGTGGTGAGGAGACAAATTATGAAAACAGCAGATTAAAAAGAAAAGCAGCTAAATGCCACCTGCCTACCAGCCCTGTAAGACAGAAGGACTAATACTTCTATGTGAAAGTCAAATGCAAATGGAAGGTAAGCATAAAAAGTCAGCGATTTCTTCTTTATAGAATTTAAATGACTACATAAAGCAAAATAACATCTCCTTAACATGGGACTCTGAATCTTTGTAATATATGTAACACTGCTAGCCCAAAGGGAATTAGCATAATAAATAAAATTATATTGAAAATTTTTTACCTTCATAGAATGTGAAATAGTATATTAATTCAAAGCTAACTGGGATGTGTTTAGAGGTAAACTGTGTACTTCTTAAATTATAAATAATAAAAAAGATATTGAGGCCATCTGGGGAATGAACCTGAAGATGGAAGCTCTCTTTCTTTCTCTGTATCTCCTTCTCCCTTTGTATCTCTCACTTTCAAATACATAAATAAATCTTTAAAAACAAAACCAGCTGGCGCTGCGGCTCACAGGGCTAATCCTCCGCCTGCGGTGCCAGCACCACGGGTTCTAGTCCCGGTAGGGGCGCCAGATTCTGTCCCGGTTGCTCCTCTTCCAGTCCAGCTCTCTGCTGTGGCCCTGGAAGGCAGTGGAGGATGGCCCAAGTGCTTGGGCACTGCACCCACATGGGAGACCAGGAAGAAGCACCTGGCTCCTGGCTTTGGATCAGCGCAGCACGCTGGCAGTAGCGGCCATTTGAGAGGTGAACCAACGGAAAAAGGAAGACCTTTCTCAATGTCTTTCTCTCTCTCTCTTATTGCCTAACTCTTCCTGTCAAAAAAAAAAAAAAAATCCAACAGAATAGCAAATTAAACTCAATGTATGTTGAAAGAAAGTAATAAATGAAAGCATATACCTTTGATATAAAATAATTATTTTAGCAAATCTAATAAGACAGAAATTAATTATCTTTATAGATTAATACATTGATTACTCCCAAAAAATTCATCAATTGACCAGACTCAGATTATTATTATTATTTTACTATCTTAACATAAACAAAAGCATACCCAAGTCCTAAAGTATTATTTTGAACGTTATAAGAAGAGATCGTGGCTGATCTGCCTTTATATTTCTAATACCAGTTTCATTTACTAGTTCCTCATTAACAATCAAATGTGTTTCTGAATGTTTCAAAGTCTTGTTAATCTGATGAAGAGGAATTACACTGGGAATGTAATGTCTAGAAAAAAAACTATTTATGATAATTACTTATCACATTAAACATAGCATATATACACATGCTACAAAGTTTGCTGGATGAAATTTTTTTATCACAACTTCAAAGAGGAGAAAGAATTAGTGCTTGTAGCATGCTTCTAGATCTATTTTACAGATGCAATAATAGTGGAGGAATCAATTTACCCTTTGTTTACTTTAGGAAAATGTAAAATGTAAATTAAGTATGTGTAAGTTAAGTTTCACATACTTTTACTTTTACATTTTACTTTTACATTTTACACATACTTTGAAAATTTAAGTATATGTGTTGGTTACAGATGGAGGATGTAGTAAGTAAGCTATGCAAACACTGGTGATCACACTTTTTTGAAAAAGTACAAATGAGAACACAAGTCATCTCTATGATGGTTCACCTTTTGCCTGCATTCATCAGAAAA
Source organism: Oryctolagus cuniculus (assembly GCF_964237555.1). Classification (NCBI taxonomy): domain Eukaryota; kingdom Metazoa; phylum Chordata; class Mammalia; order Lagomorpha; family Leporidae; genus Oryctolagus; species Oryctolagus cuniculus. Next base: position 14,173,396 of record NC_091436.1, on the reverse strand, counting down.
TCAGAGTCATGTGGCTACGAAGTGCCTGGGACTACAAACACAAAGTTCTTCAAAGATCCACACAGTATAGTGCTCACTGCCATCATATGCAGTGTTATTACAAATGTATTTCAGGGAATTTGTAATATATGTTTATATATTTTTTCATTTATCAAAGATTTTAGCATGCATTGTTATATTTCTGATAGTTTCTAATAAGAAAATTCTGACTGGGAATGGTGATGATAAGAAAGGAAGAAAGGCATGAGACATGGCCTGGGGAAAAATAAATCAGTCTAACAGTAATAATAAGCTAAACATGCTGTGAGCATCATCTCATTTCTGTTCTAACAAGAACCTAAAATGCTTTTCTTATTCTGATCAGACAGATGATGAGATTGTCATATCCCTATTAAGTGTCAAGAGTCAGGTTTGGAAATCATCCTTTTCTAATTCTTGAGAATGAGAACCTAGTCATTAAAAAGGTCTTGCTCTTTGCAACTCAAATACAAATTGTACTTTTCAATTTTATTGTAAATTATAAGCCTAACATGAGTTGAAAGTTTTAGAAATTATATTATCTCTTAGGGACAGACAGGAATTGGAAAATTACAGGCTACCTAATTAATCTAAACAATCTAGGACTGATTTTTAGTAGTATCTGTGAGGATGATTGTATAGTCTAGTGCAAACTAAGAGACATAAGCAATTCTGAAAAGTCAGGCATGCCTAAAGCTAGTATAGTTCTTTTTTTTCCTGTATGGTTCTTTTTATTTGGGAATCCCAAGGCCTCTGTTTTATATCCCTCAATTTCCTTGGAAACTCTAAGAGTTATAGCTCAGAGACTACAAAACTAAATTGATTATTAGCTTATGAAACCCACATGGCAATTGTTCTTTTTGGTAATCAGGCATTGAAATGTGCATATAGTTCTTGATTTAAAATGGGTTGTTGAGTGTGTAAGACAGATATCAGGCAGAGTTAGGATAATTTATTTCTTTTTATGCTTAACTCTTTTTTTGGGTTCATTGTATTGATTTAATTTTTCTAACTTTTATTTAATAAATATAAATTCCAAAGTACAGTTTATGGATTACAATGCCCCCCCATAATTTCCCTCCCACCCCCAATCCTCCCATCTCCCGCTCCCTCTCCCATTCCACTCACATCAAGATTCATTTTCAATTATCTGTATATACAGAAGATCAATTTAGTATATTAAGTAAAGATTTCAGCAGTTTGCACCCACACAGAGACACAAAGTGAAAAATACTGTTTGAGTATTAGTTATAGCATTAAATCACAATGCATAGCACATTAAGGACAGAGATCCTACATGAGGAGTAAGTGCACAGTGACTCCTGTTGTTGACTTAACAATTTGACACTCTTGTTTATGGTGTCAGTAATTTCCCTAGGCTCTAGTCATGAGTTGCCAAGGCTATGGAAGCATTTTGAGTTTGCTGACTCCGATCTTATTCAGACAGGGTCATAGCCAAAGTGGAAGTTCTCTCCTCCCTTCAGAGAAAGGTACCTCCTTCTTTGATGGCCCGTTCTTTCCACTGGGATCTCACTCACAGAGATCTTTCATTTAGGTCTTTTTTTATTATTATTTTGCCAGATTGTCTTGGCTTTCCATGCCTAAAATACTCTCATGGGTTCTTCAGCCAGATCCGAATGCCTTAAGGGCTGATTCTGAGGCCAGAGTGCTCTTTAGGACATCTGCCATTCTATGAGTCTGCTGTGTATCCCACTTCCCATGTTGGATCGTTCTCTCCTTTTTTAATTCTATCAGTTAGTATTAGCAGACACTAGTGTTGTTTATGTGATCCCTTTGACTCTTCGACCTATCATTATGATCAATTGTGAACTGAAATTGATCACTTGGACTGGTACATGCCACCTTGATGCGATTGTATTGGAATCCCCTGGCACGTTTCTAACTATACCATTTGGGGCAAGTAATCTTGAGCTTGTGCCAAATTGTACATCTTCTCTCTCTCTTATTCCCACTCTTACATTTAACAGAGATCACTTTTCAGTTAAATTTAAACACCTAAGAATAATTTTGTGTTAATTAAAGAGTCCAACCAATAGTATTAAGTAGAACAAAAAAAAATACAAAAGGGATAAAGTATTAAGTTGTACATCAAGAGTCAGGACAAGGGCTGATCAAGTCACTGTTTCTCATAGTGTCCCTTTCACTTCAACAGGTTTCCTTTATGGTGCTCAGTTAGTTGTCACCGATCAGGGAGAACATATGATATTTGTCCCTTTGGTACTGGCTTATTTCACTCAGCATGATGTTTTCCAGGTTCCTCCATTTTTTTGCAAATGTCCAGATTTCATTGCTTTTTTACTGCTGTCTAGTATTCTATACAGTACATGTCCCATGACACAGCCTCTCCATGCCCAATTCCTCCTATGTTGGAAAGTGGCATGTGTGGCATGGCCAATGCAGAGATTTGGAGTCAGGGAGATCTCAGCTGGAACTTGCCCATGTTGCAGAGTAGTCTGCCTTCAAGTGAACCAGAAATCATCTCAGTGCCTCTTTTCCCCATATGTCTTTTTTTTTTTTTTTTTTTGACAGGCAGAGTGGATAGTGAGAGAGAGAGAGACAGAGAGAATGGTCCTCCTTTTGCCGTTGGTTCACCCTCCAATGGCCGCCACTGCTGGTGCGCTGCAGCTGGCGTACTACGCTGATCCGAAGGCAGGAGCCAGGTGCTTTTCCTGGTCTCCCATGGGGCGCAGGGCCCAAGCACTTGAGCCATCCTCCACTGCACTCCCTGGCCACAGCAGAGAGCTGGACTGGAAGAGGAGCAACCGGGACAGAATCCAGCGCCCCGACCGGGACTAGAACCCGGTGTGCCAGTGCCACAGGTGGAGGATTAGCCTATTGGGCTTGGCGCCAGCCTCCCCATATGTCAAATGAAGATTATATATCTACATACCAGCATAGCTTTCACATAAGCAGAGGTACTGCATGTCACTTGATAGACACATAAAATCACTGTCGAAATATGTAGTATTACACAAATAGCAGACATTATTGCCTGTGATCTTTTTCATAAGTGACTTTTCTCCATCCTATTATGATGATATGACTACTGTCAATCATTTTTTTACCTTTCTTTCACCTGTTTCCATAATTGCTTAATTAGCAGTGCAGAGCTAACATTAGTGCTCCCATTTCCACTTCTGCAAGCATAAAAGTATATTAAACCAACTTGTATCAAGATTCTCTAGAGAGGGGCCAGTGATGTGGTGTAGAGGCTAAAGACCCCGAATTCAGTGCCTGCTTCCCATATGGATGCCAGTTCGAGTCCTGGATGCTTCACTTCCAATCCAGGTCTCTATGGCCTGGAAAAGCAGTAGAAGATGGCCCAAGTCCTTGGTCTCCTGCCCACAATGTGGGATACCTGGAAGAAGCTCCTTGCCCCTGGCTTTGGACTGGTGTAGCTCTGGCTGTTATGGCCAGCTGGGGAGTGAACCAGCAGATGGAAGACCTCCCTTTCTCTCTCTGCCTCTGCCTCTTTGTAATTCTGCCTTTCAAACAAATAAATAAATCCTAAAAAAAATTCTTTAAAGAATAATCTATTTTTCTGTTACTGCAGAGAATTGTTTCCTCCAAATGCCTTCTATATTGTGTTTTGTACTCTCATGCTCTCTGGGTGGTAGCAATATGGATAAATATTCTATTTTGGTAGCGAATTGTAATGGTATAGTGCATCTCGCCATTGTTACTTTATAGGTGTATATCATTGGCTATAATATGCAATTCCCTCTGTCTTGTGCTCTCTTTACCAGAACATTTACAAAATTTGTGAAATTTTAGGTCTCCCTCTAAATACCCTCTAAAGGTATTGAAAATGATATCCCAGAAAGAGCAGCACAGTTTTAGGTAATGTTTCACACTTCGAATATGTTTTGTATTATTTTCTTACACAAATTATTTAAAAGTATATATGTACATAAATATATATATATATGATTTTAGTTATTTTTCTAACTCCCAGAAATAGAGAAGCCCACAAATTTCCATAGGTGATTATGAAATGATACTGCTTGCCCCTATTGACTGAGAGTTGATAAATGTTGTCACAGAGGAATTGGCAAATAAAGTGACTGCATACATGAGTGATTATTTTTTAATTTAGACTTTAAGCCTGAAAATGTTCTTCATTCCAACAGTGTTTTAAAACACTATGCTTGCCAGTAACCCAGCATGGAGAATAATTTCTGATTGTTATAGATCAATAACATCCAATTTAGAGGGATTGAGAGCTGTGGATTCCATAGCTATACTTTTCTAAAACATTTTTGAGGGAAGCAAAATGTTGGGAGTAACTAATGAATTAAAACTCAGCAAGAAAGCAGAAATAAGAAATAAGTAAGATGGGTTTAAGATCTGAGCTGAATACATGCAGAAAATGATGCAAATAGGATCAGAATTAGGAGGCGTGGGGCCGGTGCTGTGGTTTAGCAGGTTAAGCTGTTGCCTCCAGTTCCAACATTCTCTAAGGGTGCCGGTTCTAGTCCTGGCTGCTCCTCTTCTGATCCAGCTTTCTGCTGTGGCCTGGGAAAGCAATGGAATATGGCCTAGGTGCTTAGGCCACTGCACTCGTGTGGGAGACCTGGAAGAAACTTCCGATTCCTGCTTTCTGGTTTCAGATTGGCCCAGCTCTGGTCCATTTGGGGAACGAACCAACAGATAGAAGACCTCTCTTTTTCTCTACCTCTGCCTCTGTCTCTGGCTCTTTGTAACTTGGCCTTTCAAATAAATAAATAAATCTTAAATAAAAAAGAATTAAGAGGCACTGGAGTGATACTTGTGAGTGAGCATTTCTCCTTGAAATCTCTTGCATTATCTAACTACATAAAGCCCAGTAACTATTTAAAACTTAGAAATGGCATAGCAAATACCTTGCATTTTCCCATTTAAATGATTTTCTAAAAAACAAGTTGATTTTTCTGTGTCTTTCAGTTCATCATGCATTATATATTTGGGATGCTTTTGCAGATTTAGGTGTAAATATATTTCCCATTTCATGAGTCTTCCCTAACAATCAAGATTCTTTGCCCACACATATTGCAATTTCCCATAAAAATTGTCATAAAATTTCTCTTCTTAACTAAAATTCTTTAGTTACCATATCTTTTTTAAGATTTTTTTATTTATTTGAGAGTCAGAGTCACAAATAAAGGGAGAGAGAGAGGGGGAATAATCTACCATCTGGTTCACTCCACAGATGGTTGCAATAGCCAGCACTGGGCCAGGCTGAAGCCAGGAGCCAGGAGCCTCATCTGCTTCTCCCACATATGTGGCAGGGCCCAAACACTTACACTTCTAGATAGTTTCTAATAAGAAAAATCTGACTGGGATTGGTGATGATAAGAGAGGAAGAAAGACATGCAACATGGCCTTGGGGAAAATATATATGCCTTACAGTATATGCTAACTAGTTTGTGAGCATCATCTCATATCTGTTCTAACAGGAACGTAAGGTGCACTTTTATGATTCTGATCATACAGCTGAAGAAACTGTCACATGCCTACACTGCTGTTTTTCCAAGGCCGTTAGCAAGGAGCTGGATCAGAAGTGGGATGCCTGGGTTAAGAACCAGAACACATACAGTCTGCTGGCATTGCAGGTGGCAGCTTTACCTGCCATGCCACAATGCTAGCCCTTCAGTTTTCATTTTTAAATAGTGAAATATGTGATTCTCCTAATTAGCCTAGAACCTAAGTAGATATAGCCAGGAAAGACTATTTGAACATTTGGAGTTTGCATAATAGGATGGTGGTATTATTGTAGGCAGATGCCCAAATTGTACAGCATTTATTATCAATTTAAGCATAGGCTCTGGATATAGGGAAAAATTCAGGCAGGCTAGGGAGAAAATTAGCAAGGCTTAATACATTTTACATTTTAAGATATTCTACTTATTTTTCTTCATGGTCACAAATGAGACAGAAATTAGTACTGACTGAGGAGACAAACATTTGTTAAAAATATACAAATACCAAGAAGAATTTGAAGGCATTTAATGGGATAATAGAGAAGGTTCCAGAAGTCATCAGTAAAATTTGGAGTGATTGATAAAAAAGGTATAATGCAGATTTTTACTATGTAACTCTACAGCTGAAGTCTCAAGAGCAAGTTTTCATATGCTCTGCAATTGATCCTATTTATACCATAAGATCTGAGCTAGTAAGACAGTGGTATATTCCTTTAGCCATATGACATGTCAAAGATATGATCAATCAGTGCCAGAAAGTTAAAAAGAGAAAGTCTTTCTCCTTTTTTTTAAGATTTATTTATTTATTTATTTGAAAGTCAGAGTTACACAAAGAGAGAAGGAGAAGCAGAGAAAGAGGTCTTCCATGTGTTGGTTCACTCTCCAGTTGGCCGCAATGGCCGGAGCCGCACCAATCTGAAGCCAGGATCCAGGAGCTTCTTCTGGGTCTCCCACATGGGTGCAGGGGCCCAAACACTTGGACCATCTTCTACTGCTTTCCCAGGCCATAGCAGAGAGCTGGGTCAGAAGAGGAGCAGTCAAGACTTGAATCAGTTCCCATATGGTTTGCTGGCATTGCAGGCAACAGCCTCACCCACTGAGCCACAGTGCAGGGCCCAAGAAAGTCTTTCTTATTCACATAAATATTTTCTGAATGATTTCATAGAGGAGAGTTTTAGATGGAATGTAAGGAAATTCTGGGCTCCTGTTTCTGTTCCCTGAGGGTCTGTAAGGATTCATGGGTACACAACAAATGCTAGTTATTGAATTGACAGATTACAATTGAATACAATAGCCCTCAGGAAAAAAGTAAGCAGATAGAGCACAGTCAGCAACAAGCAATACAAATCCTACATTCACAGCATCATTAGTACAAAATTACATTTAATGTGCTTCCTAAGTGGATTAATAGCCTGAAGTTAAATCATGTGACTGTCAGAGACCATGCTTATACTCGTGGAGATTAAGAGACTGAGACAGATTCAATTTCTCATGCTTAAAATATGATTACAAGCCTGCTGCATGCTGAGTATATATCAAAAATACATTTTAGTCAATCTCCTTAGAAAGTTATCACAAAGTATTTAATCGTTGTCATTTTTGGACAATCTGCTTCTTAACTACTATCCCAGATAATTTTTAATCATTGAGTTATGCAACTTTCTATAACTTATTTTTCAAAAACTTTCATTAATAATTTCTGATAGTGGGTTGAAGGGAAAGCTTACCAAGTTGAAATTAGATAATAAAAGCTGAAGAGTGAAACCATGCCCAGCTGAGACATTAATATTTTTGGAGATATATCAGATCGATGGTTTCCCATGCTGATGAGAGATTTTTTTAAAAGGTCTAGGTATTACGGAAGATGATATTTAGTCTTCTCAGTTTACCTATTGCTGCATGCATATAGTTAAAGATATGTGTGCACTGATTCAAATTTTAAAACAGATGACTCTTACATGTAAGTTACCTTAGAATGCAAATACAAGTACTTCATTTTCATTTCAATACATAGTTAATACACATGGCAACTAAACTATTGTATTAAAATTGCCCTGTTATGATGCTGCCTCTATAAAAACAAAGAACATTGTGTCATGAAAAAACAAAAGTCAGTAAAATACTATACATGTTATTTATTTCCAAATGTTAGTCCATGGATGCTAACTGGCTACATATGTCTCATGAAGGCAACTTATTTAGAACACGAAGTGCCTAGTTCCACTGTGAGACTTCTGGAACTCATAGGCCATAGTGGGGTCCTGAGGCTTAGCTATTGAAGACGTGGCCCTGCACAGACAGGTGGATGTCACCTCATAGGAAATGAATAATCAAAATCTCTAGCTCCATCCCACTCCATACCTGCATTTTAAAAGATCTTAAAGTAAGTCACGCCCACGTGAGCATTTGAGGAACACAGGCTAGGATACTGACTTTTTTTTTTTTCAAAACACAAGTTGATTCAAGATTTCAGAACCGCCGATCTAATATCCAGTTTTTAAAGGAGATTTCTGATCTTCAAAGACGAGGAGATCAAATGCCATCATTTGTCATAGACCACTTGAAAGCAGGGTAGCAGAGGATTCAAATAATTTTAGTTGCCAGGGAGTTTTGGTGTTTGCTTGCTTTGCCTTTAAAACTCTTGCAGAATGTGAAGTAGGAGGAAGCCAATTGAGTGCATAGGTATTCCACGATGAATCTTGACAGAACACCAAGCAATGCTTTACAGAGTAAAATGCTGTGTAAATCAAGGACTGGAGCTTGTAACTAGAGCTAGTTTTTAAGGAAATCATGCACAAAAAGGCAATTTAAGATTTCTGAGGGGAAAACATGTTATTCTTGAGTCAACAGACCTAGGAAAACACAGGTATTGCCCTCAACGTGTGGAGAATTGTTCTGAAGGCCATAATTCATGCAAATGGCTTGGACTTTGTGGCAGATGAGTGTGTGCCTACAGTAACTATAAGGCTGACTGTAAAGAGATGAGTCATGGCTATGAAACACCAGGTGGTGACTTTGCACTAATGCTCTTTATGTGTTAAATCCCTCCATCATTGCTGTGCTTACTAAGCAACTACTGATGGTGTTAATTTTTCTTTTGAAACTATTAGATTTTTTTCCTGCTTTCTGGATTTCTTATTGTTGGTGAGCAAAGAGAAAAGGTTCATTGAAGTTTTCTAAGGCATTTTTCTGGACATGACAAGCAGACAATCTATTCTTAGTATTTCTATTCTGTTCAAAGAAATTTAAAGCATTTTACCTAACTTTTCAAGAGCGGAGGTGCAGAATATAAAGGAAAACAGAATCTGCAGTAATTTCTGGGATAATAAAGGAACTAAGTAGGCTGGGAAGAGAACTCCGAAGCAACAATGAGGTAGACTGTAGTTCACTGTGTGCACTATGGGAGAGCTCACTGGGAAACACTGAATGAAAGTGAGGCCCCTGTGTCAGGGCAAGGAAATAATGGGCCAGGGGCAAGCACACTGCAGGAAGTGCCAACTGGAGTCTGCAAAATTGGGATGACTTCTAGACACACAGTAACAGAGATAACAATGCATCCGAATGAATTTATGTTTTCATATTAGGTCTTACTGAATAAATGTTATAGTTTTGTAAGACAATATTATCATACAGAGGATATACTCATATGGCTCTGCATGTATATGCAGAGTTTCAAATAGCTCATGAAAATGCATTTTATGAAAAAATGCATGGATTTAAAATTATTTTGCACAAAAATTAAAATTATCTTTTAATTTTATTTTCCAGGAACTTTTTGAAATGTCCCTATGTGTGCCTTCATGTAAGATAAATATGTAAGTAGAAAATTGTGGGAGGGGCTGGCGCTGTGGTCCAGTGGGTTAAAGCCCTGGCCTGAAGCGCCAGCAATCCCATATGGGCACCGGTTCTATTCCCGGCTGCTCCTCTTCTGATCCAACTCTCTGTTATGGCCTGGGATAGCAGTAGAAGATGGCCCAAGTCCTTCGGCTCCTGCATCCACATGGGAAACCCAGAAGAAGCTCCTGGCTTCTGGCTCCTGGCTTTGGATTGGCGCAGTTCCAACCATTGTGGCTATCTGGGGAGTAAACCAGCGGATGGAAGACCTCTCTCTCTGTCTCTACCTCTCTCTGTAACTCTGTCTTTCAAATAAATAAAACAAACCTTAAAAAAAGAAAAGAAAATTGTGGGACTTTTTTTATTTACATAGCTTTATTGGGGTAACTCATACATGTTTATCATCAATAATGTACCAGATGAGGAATGAGATAATGGTAATCAAATACAAATGATATACACTCCTTGCCATTAGATAATTACATTTTCACAGAGAGTGAATTCTGAAGATTGCTTGAGTACAGAGATTGGGGGCTGCATATGGAGGTACATCAGGCTTTGGGTTGACAGGGAGTTGAGCAGCATGTAAGAAATACTTTGTATAGGACTGTTCAAAGATGAGAAGGATGGGCTATTACTGTGGTGTAGTATCTTAAGCTGCTACCTGCAGCACAGGCATCCCATATGTGTGCCAGTTCAAGTCCTTGCTGCTCCAGTTACAAAGCAGCTCCCTGACTGTGTGCATGACAAAGAGTGGAATATGACCCATGTGGAAGACTCAGATGGAGCTCAGGGCTCCTGACTTTGTACTGGACCAGCCTTGGCTGTTGCAGCCATTTGGGGAGTGAATCAGCAGATGGAAGACTTCTCTCTCTCTGCCTCTGCAACTCCCTCTCTGTAACTCCACCTTTCAAAGATGAGAAGTTTTATCCAGAACACCAGAGAGCAGGAATAGGCAGGCTCATACCAGCAGAGGAAATTCCACAGGCCAGAGTCGGGAAAGTTAATGCCCTTATACACCAAATGTGCAAGAAAAGTTGTTTTTAATGTCAAGATGCAGCTTGTTATCATCTAAGAGGAAGACTTCCCAGACCTGTGAGCTCTTCTCATTACAAATAAGTAAATAATAAAAAGTTTTACACAGTTTGGCTTCTCTTTCTTCAAAGATAAAGAAGAGAAAGGTCATCCCGTCAATAAACAGAAAAGCTAGACAGGCCTTCCTGCAGTGGCCCATTTTTCTTTAGTCTCTTTCACAATTTCTCAGACAACCAGCTCTAATTGGTGTCTCTACGGTAGCTTCCTGCAACTCATGTGTAGTTAATGTTGGTGGTATTAATGGACAAGTAGCTAACACAGAGAGAAGCATGATAAAATGAAAGTTTTTGTCAAATGTTGTGCAGGGTCTTTGAAAAAGCACTTAAATAAATGGTTTACTTTATTTCTCCCAGGATATGAGTTGGAATTGAAGCAGGCCTGCTGATTCTCCCAGGAGATAAATTTTTCTAAGTCTTTGGTTCAGCTAAGTCAGGGCGATTATCTCTCCTGTCAAAGAAAGAACCAGCCTGTTCACAGTCATGCTGGGTAAGAAAGATGTTCTTTGTGCTGCCAGTGGATTCCAAATAAGTAAGGAGGGTAATCATGTTCTCACCATTTGTGAAATATTTCTGTCATCCTAAAGGAAAAGAATTGGATAAAGGCATCAAATAACACTTTCACTCAAAATGTCTTAGATACAACTAGATCACCCTGTCCGGGGAGTAGAAACGTTTGGCAGAAGAATATTACTTTTTAAAAAATGGTCAACAAAGACAACTGACATAAAAAATACAGGACAATAATTAAGATATAAAATCTTTCTGGATGAGCAACAAAATTCACCCCTCTCCCACTAGCAGTACTGGAAAGCTATAGAAATTACACCAAATACAATGATCTTGTTCCTCAAAGCATGACGATTCTACAGTCAACCACAGAGGGGAGGAAGAAAAATTAAATAAAATAACCCTTTCAATAGTTCTTTTTGAAGTTCAATGTATTTGTGGCAGAGAAAACAAAATTGACATAATTACGTTGCTCAACATCACAGGAACATGAATTCATTTCCTTTCAGAAGGAGTAGGCACTATCATTTTCCATTTACTAATCTACTAGTATGCTTAATCTTTGGAGTAGTTTAAGGAAATGATAGCTCATTGTTCAGCCAGTCTGTGAGAGTTTTAATTTGCCATCACTCTAAATGTAGGTGTATTTAAAACCATTTTTACAAAGAAAATGTTAAGAACAGCTCTGAAATAAGAAAATATTTCTTTTTCTGTCATTGTGACCTTTCTGGGTCACTTAGCTATCACATCATTTGAAGCATTCATATTAAAATCACAGGCATCAATATTTTCTTGCTATGGGATACTGCTAAAGTCCTTGGAAAATGGAATTAAAAGCATCAGTTTACTTTAGTGTTAAAAATTTTTGAGTGCAAAAATGTTTTTCACATTACATGGAAAATGAATGCTATAAAAAAATACATGTGAGCCGGCCCTGTAGCACAGTAGGCTAATCCTTCTCCTGTGGCACCAGCATCCCACAGGGAGCAGGCTGCTGGAAGGCCATGCACCTGCTAGGCCATGCGCCCGGTAGGCACCTGCAGCAAGGACAACAAAGGGAGGGGCCCACAGTGTCCCAGGCTTTTTATCTACCTCCAAAGGGGAGTGGTTATGTAGTCTGATTGGCAAGGTGAGCATACAGGTGGGGTCAGGAAGGGATATGAGATCACACAGGGGTGTGGTTGAGGGCATTTTCATCAAGCTCACAAATCTGACCAATTTATCCTATCTGCCTGCCTACGTCACCTTCCCATACTCTTTCAACTTTTCACAGTTCTGAGGTGATCATTTGTAGTCAGAATTATTGGAGGAATTACTATTTGTAATACACAAAGCAGAGTACAAATAAATCTCGTTCCCTTTTATTGGAAAAACAGTAATGATTTCAATTGTCATGCCACTGAAATTTTCTCTCATTGGCAAGTATAATCCATTTTCATTACTGGTACTTGATTGGTGGTAAGAACAAGTACCTAGAGTCTAGAGACCTAAGTAAATTCCCTTCTTTACTTTTCATTTCTGTGGCTTGGTCATATCAGTCAAAAGCAAAAAATGAGATGAATTGTAAGATTGCTTTAGACTCTAAAATCTATGCTGCTATGATCATTCACATTGCTGCTGTTGTTTGAAAGTCCTGACCTTCTTTGTATGATGTATTTTTGGAAGGCAAACTGGATATAATCCCTCAGATTTAGAAAACTGTTATACCACATCTGTGATACTTTTAAGCACTCAGAGAAAGAGATAGATGATTTCTTAACTGAAATTGCAGCCTTAGCTTCAGTTATTAAATGATACTTGAGCTCCTAAACTGGAGATTAAGGTCTTTTTTGATTTCTAACATGTGAGGATTAATTCAGAGAAGAACATTGGAGAAATGGGAATAAATTATGGGTGTTGCAGTAAAGGTGGCAGCATGAAGAAAAGAATTGTTGATCATCAGCAATATGAATTCCATTGCGTTGTGTGTTTTAGACATTTGGGATTTTACTGAAAGAAAGACTTTAATGAAAGTGTAACATAAGATCTATTCTCTAGGAAAAAAGTAGAATTTTATAATTACCTTATACCTAAAGGTTAACTTTGCATAACTATACCAAAGGGCCTATTTTCCAGACAAAATTACTAGTTACAGCTAACACACAAAAGTGCCCGTGTTGGGCTACTGGGGCTGCCATAGCAAAGGACCACAGACTGCATGGTTTACGACACAAGCATTTGTTTTCTCCTAGTCCTGGAGGCTGAAAGTCTGAGATCAAGGTGTTGGCAAAACTGGTTTCTCCTAAGGACTGTGAGATAATCTGCTCTAGGAATCCCTCCTTTAATTTTAGTTGGCCATCTTCTTTCTCGGTATGCACATCACCTCCCCTCTTTGCATGCCATAATCCAAATTTCCTCTTATTCATTCTTAATGAATGAATGGCCTTATTGTAGTTTTATTATCTCTTTAAAGAAAATAGCTTCAAATTCAGACTCATTCTCAGGCACTGAGATTAGTACTTTAGCGTAAGTACTCTGGGATGGTGACAAGCAATTCAGCTTTCAACATTGCCCCATGGGTACAAAGCACTTCTCAAAGACATTTATGTATGTTAACTTGTTTAATTTTCACAATAATCTTACAGATTCTATTATTACCCAAAGAAGTTATTTGATTTGCTCAGCAAGGAAGTTAAGAGACAAAGATTCTAACTCAGGCTATCTGGCTCCAAATTATTTGCTTTTAACCAAAATTTGATAGAAATTAGTTAACAGTTCCCAATTTCCTCTTTCTTGGTACAAAGGAATTCCTTTTTGCTTTTTCCCTTGCAGCTGGTTTGAGACCATGTGACAAATGTTTGGTCAGTAGAATGTGACCTCAGGTGACAAATGCTACCCTTATACCTGAGGCCCTAAACAAACCAAGTATTCTTCCTTATTCTTTTACTTTAATCTCAGTCTAATCAGCACAGAGTAGTGGAGGAATCCAAAGAATCACAGGAATATGGTGGCCCAAGGTGGAAGGATCTGGGAACACAGAATGACTCCACAGAGAGCCAATTCAACAATCGAGTGTTGGGTAATATGAATGAGAAATACAGCACTGTTGTACTGAGTTGTTAAAATTCTGTGATTAATTTTTATTTTAACTAAATTCTATTATCCTGGAAAATAAACATAAAAACAAGGACTACTGTGAGTTGTGATGATGGCTTCTCATCTTGGAAAAGGACAAAGAAGCTAAACTTCAGAAAAGTAAAGCAAGTTTTTCAATTGTGATATTTAAATTACATCCTGATAAATAAAAATTAGAATTAAAATATATTACTACTACAAGGATGGATATCTGTAGGAAACCTACTACAGGTTGAGCATCTCTAATCCAAAAGACCAAAATCTAAAACATTTTGAGCACTGATATGATACTATAGGGCAACATCTTCACATCTGACCTCATGTGAAGTGTCATAGTCAAAATACAGGTGCACTAAGAATGCTTTATAAAAATATCTTCAGATGCTATGTGTAAGGTGGATATGAAGCATAAATAAATTTTGTGTTTATATTTAGGTGTCATTACTATGTATATACAATTATTCCAAAATCTGAATAAAAATTTGAAATCTGAAGTACTTCTGGTTCCAAGTATTTGGGGTAAAGCATCCTCTACTTATGTGAGTATAATTTCTCATTCCAATTTTACTGTCAATGCAATTATCCTTCAAGAAAACTTTTAATTTTGCCATGTAAGATATTAATATGTGGCTATAGAGGTGATAGACACTTTGACTATTTTGATTCCTTTAACATTTTTTAAGATTTTATTTATTCATTTGACAGGAAGTTACAGACAGTGAGAGGGAGAGGGAGAGGGAGAGAGAAGAGACTTCCTTCTGTTGTCTCACTCCCCAAATGGCCTCCATGGCAGGAGCTGCACCAATCTGAAGCCAGGAGCCAGGAGCTTCCTCTGGGTTTCCCATGCAAGTACAGGGGCCCAAGGACTTGGGCCATCTCCTACTGCTTTCCCAGGCCATAGCAGAGAGCTGGATTGGAAGAGGAGCAGCCGGGACTAGAACCGGCGCCCACATATGATGCCGGCACCACAGGTGGAGGATTAGCATACTGTGCCATGGCACCGGCCCCTCCTTTAACATTTTTTAAATTACCAAACCTAAGCCTAACTTAAGCATGAGAGGCAGATATTTGGCACAGTGGAACACCACTTGGAACATCCACCTCACAAGTCAGAGTGCCTGGGTTGAAGTCCTGGCTATTTTCCTGCAAATGTGCACCGGGGGAAACAGCATGAGATGACTTGCACAGTTGTGTCTCTGCCACCCTTGGCATACCCAAGTTCCTGCCATGTGGCTTCAACCTGACCCCATCCTGGCTATTGAATATTTGGTGAGTGAACCAGTAGATGGGGCATCTGTCTGTCTTTAAATTAAAACAAATGACAATAATTTTATGCAGCAAAATTGAGCTGTTTAAAATCAAACACTAATAAACTAAGCATTAAGTTCAGTGATGAAACTTTTGATATTTGAGAGATAATTATATACAGAGAGGTATAAAATTAAGAGAGGAGAAAAATTGGAAAAGCAACAACAGTTTTCATTGCCATGGCATTATTGTATTCCTGAAAATTGTGTATATAACTTTTATTTGAAGAAATACTTTTCTAAGAACAGAGAACTCTGACCCTTTACTATGTAGAAACAAGAACCAGTCTGGAAATAATCTGTTTCTACAAATTACAGAGTAATAGTTGAGCTGGTATCTGGAACAACCCCTCCTTCTCTCTGCAAACTGGAGAAATCTGATAAATCATAAATATATAAATATTTTAAGTCAGAGTAATAGAATCTCATAGGAGTGTATTAGAATTCTAGCATAGCTATGCAAATGTGACGCCAAGGCCATCAGCTTCCATGGGGAGCTTTCTAGTGGTGTATACAAGTTAAATATATTCTATTGTGATGAATATATATCTTCTTAGGTTGATTGTAATCAGCAGTATCTTACTACTGCAAATATATATATAGCATCTGAGTCTTGCACATGAGGTTGTTTTGACTTGTTTCTTAGGATTTGAAACAAGTTGGCTTTGTACCATTTTGGAACACATTTCTGTTACGCAGATACCTTGGCTGATGCACATTTTTGTAACTAGAAGTGAAAAGGAAGGTGACCTATCAGAGTTCAGGCTACTAGACATTTTGTCCATGCCATTTCATAACCTCTTTATAATGGTAGTATGTAAATAAACTAAGCTCTTAATGATTCATTAATCTGGATCATCATTGCATGCACTTTTACTTTTTTTACTTCCCATTACAGGTGCTTGCAAATTTTTACCATTAAAATTATCCTGAGATGATTAGAGCACGTTCTCCTTCTTATATATAGCTGTCTTTCAATGTATTTCAAAAAGTGGAAATTTGCTTAACACTCCAAGAAATAGTTAAGAAAAACTGTTTGCAATCTGTCTCACCTTCCTATTTGTCATCTCTGACATTATCTGTTGAGTTTACATATATTTCGTTATCTAGGCTACTGAAATTCCATTCTATACCTAGCTTTCTTAGAATGTTTACTAAGTTTTATCAAATTTCTATGCTGCTGTTATATGATCATGCTTTTTTCTTTTTCTGTTGATATGACAAATTACAGGGTCAATTAATCACTGTTAAACCAACATTACATTCCTGAGAGTGAATGCCACTTGCTCATGATGAATTATCCCTTCCATACATTGATGGATTCAGCTAGCTAATACTGTTCAATGGAATTCTGTGTCTATTTTGATGAGAAAGATAGAGGTACACATTTCTTCACTTGTAATCCTTTTGATATAATGGTAATGCTGCTCTCATAATGAGTTATGTTTTCTCTGCTTATGTTTTCAGGAAGAGATTGTAGGTAAATTGTATTATTTTTGCCTTAATTTTTCAGTGAAATTCACTACTGATACAAGGCAGACATGAGACTTTGTGTTTTGCAAGGTTTTGAATTATTGATTCCATTTCTTTAATACGTATATGTCTCGTTAGGTATCTTTTTCTCCTAGGTGACAATTGTAGAATGTATCTTTCAAGGATTTGGTTAATATCACTGAAAATCTCAAATTTGTAATAAGTAAGTTGCATATATGCCTGGAGTATTTCCTGCTTATCCTTTTAGAATTCAAAACATCACCCCGGCCTGGTGCCCGTCCCCCTTTTACCCCCCTTTTTTTTTTTTCCCTTCAGTCAACTCATACCTGCAGTTTTGGCTTTCACCTCCATCAGTGACCAAAGATTGGATCATTCAAAGTCCAGCTCCCAAGAACACTGCTCCAAGTGGATACCAGAGTGATTGAAGGTGGATTAAATGTCACTCTGACTTTTCAGCTACATATAAATGGCAAGGAAGTTGGCAGCATCATTAGGAAAAAAAGGAGAATCTGTTAAGATCTGCAAGGTGAGTGGTGCATATATCAACATCTCAGAAGGTATTAGTCCTGAGAGAATTACCACTTTGGCTAGACCCACTAATGCTATCTTCCAAGCCTTTGCTATGATCACTGACAAACTGGAAGAGGACATCAGCAGCTCTATGACTAATAGCACAGCTGCCAGTAGACCTCTGGTTACCCTGAGGCTGGTGGCTCCTGCTAGTCAGCATGGTGCTCTCATTAGAAAAGGTGGTTACAAGAGCAAGGAAATCCAAGAGTACAGGGGCTCAGGTGCAGATGGCAGGGCATATGCTCCCCAACTTAACTGAGCGGGCCATAACTATTGCTGGCATCCTGCAATCCATCGAGTTTGTCAAACAGATCTGCATGGTCATGTGGGCGACACTCTCACAGTCCTCTTTTTCCTCCAAGGGTGTAACCAGTCATCTTTGCAGGTGGTCAGGCCAATATCACTCGAGGATAGTATGGCAGTTCACAGCCAGATTTGACCACGCTGCACCAGTTGGCTCATCTTCCTAGGGCACATGGCAACACCAGATTCCGTGCAGGACTGGATGCATATGCTCCGACCCCTGCCCATGAACTCACCGTTCCAAATTATTGTATTGGCTGCATAATCAGGGGTCAGGGCACCAAAATCAGTGAGATTTGTCAGATGTCTGGGACACAGATCAAAACTGGGAACCCAGAAGGATTTGCTGACAGGCAAGTTACCATCAATGGATCTGCTGCCAGCATTAGCCTGGCTCAGTATCTAATGAATGTCAGGATTTCCTCAAAGACGGGTGGTGTGGGGAGCAGCTACAATAATGCAGATTCATCCATAATCCCTTTCTGCTGCTTATCACCACCCATGATCCATCTGTGTGGTTTCAGAACAGTGATTCAGGTCTTAAATAGTTTGTAAATTTTCAGTTTCTAAATACTTTATCACCCACTCATGTTTTTTTTTTTTTAATTAAAAGCTTTTTAATTTCAGTCTCTGTTTAGCTGTTAATACTAAAATCCATATTTAGTTTAATAACCTTCTCCCTATATATTCCCTATATTTTTGGGGTGGGGGGGTTTGGCTCATGAATTTTTCTGTTTGTCATGGCAATGTAAGAGTGGAGTATTAACACATTTCAGTTCAGGAATTTTTCCAAATAACCAAAAGATGGACTGGCGCATAAAGGAATTCAGAACATCATTAGTCCCTTTTTAATTTATGACATTGCTAATGCATATCTCTGTCTTTAAGTTTTGATGAGCTTGACTGTAAGTTTAGCACTGTATTGATACTTTTAAATGCCTTGTTTTGGTTTTGGTTTATACTGCTCTCCCTTGTGTTCGCTTTTCTTCTGATTTTTTTGCATTTCCTTTATTCTATTTTTTTTAAGTTTTATTGGATGCTATTTAGTTTCTTCAGGTAAAAACTCATGCTATTGATTTATAGACTCTTCCTTTTCTAATATGTGTATCATCTTAAAGGTTTGCTGTAAGCACTGCTCTAGAAGCAGTCCCTATTTAAAATTGTTTAATGTGCACATATTAAGGGATTTTTCTAGATTTCTGTTACTGATATGCAGTTTAATTCCATCGTGATCTCAAGACTAAGTTAAGTAACTTTTATTATTTTAAATATGTTAACATGAGTTTTGCGGACAAGAAATTATTTATCTTGTTGAATGATCAACATCAGCATGTCCTTTGGTTTTGAATGGAGTATTTTCTAAATGTCAACAAGATCAATTTGATTGATTTGACTAATTGATTATTCAAATCATTTATATCCTTTCCTATTTTCTGCCTAGTTGATTTTTCAGTTGTTGACAGAAGTGCAATGAATCCCTTAATTATAATAGTGGATTTTTGTATTTTTCTAGTAAATTCCATTTCAAAATTAAAATAATTTTGAAACCTAGGTTTAGTGATTGCTGTAAATAGAGACCGGAGAATATATTTTTTTCTAGTGTACTTGTTTTAAACTGTCTTTGCCCTGAGTCCCCCTAAACACTTTTTAGAGAGAATCTATGCTTGCCATTCTTATACCTGTTATCCACAGTTCATTAATGTTATCCGCTATTGGTGATGTGGCACAGCAAAAGATGCACAGTGTTCGTTAAGCTTCCGATTTAGTGTCACTGACTTAGCAGGCCTGTGTCTCAGTCTGTAGTCTTCTCAAGTGTTTCCATTTCTCCTGCAGTGGAACTGCTATTCTTAGCCTTGCCTCCTGCTTCCTTCCCTGAGTAGAGCATTTTTACCTATTTCCTTCAGTGCTTGACCCCACTGATAAAGTTCTTCCAGGACCTCATGTAAGAAAGAGAAGCAGGAGGAGAGATGTAGGGAGGAGTGTTTCATCTCCATCTAGGATAAGGTTTGGAATTGCACATTCCTCTCTCCTGGAAAACAGGTCCTTGCTGGGGTCTGCAGTAGGTTAATCCTCTGCCTGTAGAGCCAGCATCCCGTATGGGCACCAGTTCTAGTCCCGGCTGCTCCTCTTCCAGTCCAGCTCTCTGCTATGGCCTGAGAAAGCAGTAGAAGATGGCCCAAGTCCTTGGGGCCCTATATGCACATTGGCTCCTGGCTTCAGATCGGCTCAACTCTGGCTCTAAGACCATTTGGAGAGTGAAGCAGCAGATGGAAAACCACTCTCTCTCTCTCTGTGTCTCCTTCTCTGTGGGGAGCAACTGGGAGCAACTCGGACTAGACTAAGTTACTGGAATTAAGACTTATTCTATGCATCTGCTCTCCCACAATATGGCGCTGGGAGAGGAGGAAACAGCTTCTACAAAGCTGCCTCCAGTTCAACCAATAAACTGTAGGACCTGCTCCTGATTGGAGGAGAGCAGCGTACTAGGCGTGTGGGTAGCAGAGTTGGGATTGGTGGAAGAGGAATATAAAGGAGGAGAGAGACAACATGCACCAGGAACATCTATCTGAAGGAACACCTGTGCAGCCCCCGAGAGAGCCGGCCGGCGATGTGCCGCTCCCCCGCAGAAGTGGGGAAAGTGGCAGGGGGAACCGCCCTTCCACGGAGGTGGAAGGGATGGTAGCCAACCCGGGAAGAACCAGCAGCAAACCCGGGGAGGGCTGAGCAGACAAAAGAACAGCGCAGGGTCCTGTGTCATTCCTCCACGAAGAGGGGGAGCGACACTTCTCTTTCTCTATAACTCTGCCTTTCAAATAAATAAATAAATCTTTTAAGATAATAATACACCGGGTTCTAGTCCCGATCTGGGCGCCAGATTCTGTCCCGGGTGCCCCTCTTCTAGGCCAGCTCTCTGCTGTGGCCAGGGAGTGCAGTGGAGGATGGCCCAAGTGCTTGGGCCCTGCACCCCATGGGAGACCAGGATAAGTACCTGGCTCCTGCCATCGGATCAGCGCGGTGTGCCGGCCGCGGCAGCCATTGGAGGGTGAACCAACGGCAAAGGAAGACCTTTCTCTCTGTCTCTCTCTCTCACTGTCCACTCTGCCTGTCAAAAAATAAAGAAAAAAAAAGATAATAATAATAATAATAATAATAAAAGATCCTGGCTCTTGGCACAGCGCTGGCCACTGTGGTCATTTGGAGAGGATCATTGAATGGAAGATCTCTCTCTGTGTCTCTTCCTCTCTCTCTGTTAACCTGACTTTCAAAATAAATAAAGAGGTCTTAAAGAAAAAGGATAAAAGTTGTTTTTCTAAGTTTAGAAAATATCTAAAAGGTTCACTTTCATCTATATAGATATTCAACTATATATCATCAAATATGTAATTTAGGTTTAACTGGATCTTTAATAATGTACTAACTCTCAATTATGTTTCTAGTACTGTAAAATATTTTATTCAGAAAATAGTATTATTCAAACTGTGTGGACAGACATTGTTTTTTTTTTTTTTTCAATTGACAGAATACAACATAACGTAATGAGATTTTCTATTACAGCACCATATTTTTAAAAATGAAACATATTACTAGAAACATGTATGCATTAAAGCTATAAATCCTTATGTTTTGTGCTTTCTGTTGGTAATTGAATATTAAGCCATTCATTCATGTGACTGAGACCAAAACAGGGTCTGCAAAGTCAGATGAATCACTTCTTTAAAAATATATTACAATTGTAAAAGAAATATAGCAAGCAAAACTTGCAAAAACTACATTTCAAATTCCCTACAAATGTTTAACAAGATAATTGTTCACAGTTTGTAATCATTAAAAATATTTTTCATCCAATAGTTTAAGATATAATTATAAAATATGCTGTACTTCCTTTGTATATTATATCATATGCTATGTAATTAATATTAACATATGTCTATATATATACAATTAAAGGACCAAATATTTTATAATTTATATAGCTTACTTGCATTGCTGGTCATCTAGAATATTTGCAGTGTTTTGCTAGGCTTTGTTCACATTTATTAATATATAAATAAAATATATGTTTGTTAAAATATATGTATATGTCAATATACATATATGTTTGTTTATTTATCTGAGAGGTAGAAGAACAAGAGAAAGGGACAGTTTGAGGGAAGAAAGAGCTTCCATGTGCTGATTTACTCCCCAGATGCCTGAAACATCCCTGGGCCAAAGCCTGGAGCCAGGAATTTAACCCAGGCCTCCAACATGCATGGCAGGAACCCAATTACTTGAGCTGCTTCCCTTGTTCTGAATTAGCAGGAAGTGGAAATCAGTACTCAGACAAAAAATAGACATGTAGAACAATGGAACAGAAACTAAAACCCAGAACTCAATCCATGCATTTACAACCAACTGATCTTTGACAAAGAAGCTAAACTGAAACCCTGGGGAAGGGACAGTTTGGTGTTAGGAAAATTCAGTCTCCACATGCAGAAGTATAAAACAAAACTCCTACCTTACACGTTCTACAAAATCAATGCACAATTGGTCAAGGATCTAAATCTATGATCTACTACTCTCCAATTACTGGAAGAAAACATTGGGGAAACTGCGGACATTGGCATGGACAAAGACATCTTGGAAAAGACCTCAGAGACACAGATGATAAAAGCAAAAATAGACAATCGGGATTACCTAAAGCTAAGAAACTTCTGCACTGCAAAGGAAACACTAAACAGAGTGAAGAGGCAACCAATAGGGAGAAAATATTCACAAACTTTGCAACAGATAAAAGGTTGATATCCAGAATATATAAAGAGCTCAAGAAATTCAGCAACGACAAAGCAAGCAATCCAGTTAAGAAACTGGCGAAGGGTGTCAGAAGGTATTTTTCAAAGGATGAGATACGAATTGCAAACAGACACATAAAAAATGCTCGGGATCACTAGCCATCGGGGAAATGCAAATCAAAATCACATGAGGTTTTGCCTTACCTCAGTTAAAATGGCTCTCATACAGATATCAAAAAACAGTAAATGCTGGTAAGGATATGGGGGAATAGGTACCCTAACCCATTGTTGGAGAGAATGTAAACTAGTACAGCCATTGTGGAGGACAGTATGGCGACTCCTCTAAAATAGGATCTACCATATGACCCAGCCATCCCACATTTGAAAATTTAGCCAAATGAAATGAAATTAGCATATGAAAGAGTTCTCTGTACCCCCGTGTTTCTTGCAGCTCAATTCAAAATAGCTAAGACATGGGATCAGCCCAGATGTCCTTCAAATAAATGATAACAGGATGAAGAAATATTTTTATACTTTCACTATGGAATTTTATTTAGCTATAAAAAAGAATGAAATCCTGTCTTTTGCAACAAAATGGTTGCAACTGAATACTATTATACTTAGTGAAATAAGCCAGTCCCCAAAAGA
The DNA here is from genome assembly GCF_964237555.1 of Oryctolagus cuniculus. NCBI lineage: Eukaryota > Metazoa > Chordata > Mammalia > Lagomorpha > Leporidae > Oryctolagus > Oryctolagus cuniculus. The sequence continues at coordinate 14,150,258 of NC_091436.1, read as the reverse complement.
CAAATCTCATATGTTTTTCCCAGTCTATGGTAACTGAGTACTAAACATGAAATATATGTGCACAAAATTGACATTTTGAGATTTGATTATTATTTACAGCCTTTGTCTATACTGTTAAAGATCACTGGGACTTTTTTTCTTCTTACTACTTGTTGAGTTATTTACTTAGTGGGGAGTTAAGCTTATGACTATAAAATAAACTGAATATATTTAACTGTAATTGCATTGAATGTATAAATTGCTTTTGGGAGAATGGACATTTTGATGATGTTGATTCTTCCAATCCATGAGCATGGAAGACTTTTCCATTTCTGGGTATCCTCTTCTATTTCTTTCTTTAAGGTTTTGTAATTTTCATCGTAGAGATCCTTAATGTCCTTGGTTAAGTTTATTCCAAGATATTTGATTGTTTTTGTAGCTATTGTGAATGGGATTGATCTTAGAAGTTCTTCCTCAGCTGTGGCATTGCCTGTGTATACAAAGGCTGTTGATTTTTGTGCATTGATTTTATACCCTGCTACTTTGCCAAAATCTTCTATGAGTTCCAATAGTCTCTTAGTAGAGTTCTTTGGGTCCCCTAAGTAAAGAATCATATCATCTGCAAAGAGGGATAGTTTTTTAGTTCTTCCTTCCTAATTTGTATCCCTTTAATTTCTTTTTCTTGCCTAATAGCTCTGGCTAGAACCTCCAGAACTATATTGAATAGCAAAGGGGAGAGTGGGCATCCCTGTCTGGTACCAGATCTCAGTGGGAATGCTTCCAACTTTTCCCCATTCAATAGGATGTTGGCCATGGGTTTTTCATAGATTGCTTTGATTGTATTGAGGAATGTTCCTTCCATACCCAGTTTGCTTAGAGTTTTCATCATGAAAGGGTGTTGTATTTTATCAAATGCTTTCTCGGTGTCTATTGAGATAATCATATGGTTTTTCTTCTGCAGTATGTTAATGTGGTGTATCACATTGATTGTTTTGTGCACATTGAACCGTCCCTGCATACCAAGGATAAATCCCTGCTGATCTGTGGTAACAGAGAACCAAACAATATAATGTGCAGGAGTGAAATGGACATTTTGAGATTCGATGATTGTTTTCAGCCTTTGTCTCTACTGTTCAGGAACAGAGTTCTTTTTTTTTCTTGCTATTTGTTGAACTCTTTATTTATCATAGAGTTAATTATGAGTATAAAGTAATATGAAAGCTGCTTATTAGAAAAATTGAGGGAGGGAATAAGAGAGGATGGAGGAAGAAGTGTGGGAGCATGAGTAGGAGGTGGGGTGGGGTGGGAAATGTCACTATGTTCTGAAATCAGCATATAGGAAATACAAAACATTTATTTATGTTAAATTTTTTAAGATAAATAAATAAAAAGAGTTTAAAACCTAATATAAGCCTAGGAACAAAAAGTCAGATACGTAGTGATTATTCCTTTATAATGACTGAATGAATTACTGTGAATTTCAGATTTTGAAAGTATTGAATAATAACACTATGGAAATAAAACTCTAGAAAATGACATATTTGTTATCCTGATATACCTTTTTAAGGTTGTTGTCATACTTTTGGTTGTCTTCTATTGCCTTTCTGTATAAAAGTGGCCAAGATACCAATGTCCCACATCAAAGTGCCTAAATTCAATAATCAGCTTTGACTCCTGATTCCAGCTTCCTTCTACTGCAGAACTGTGAGATTCAGTGAGGATTGCTGAATAACAGGGTTCCTGTCACCCATGTGGGACACCTGGATTGTGCTCCTGACAGTTGGCTTCAGCTTGGCCCAGCCTCAGCCATGGAGTCTGTATGGGGTGTGAACTAGTGAATGGGAACATTCTGTGTTGTGTATGTATATGTATCTATCTGTTTCTGTCTCCCTCTGTCTCTTTGCCTTGCAAATAAAAACTAAACAATTTAACAAAAAAAGAAAAAAAGGAAGGAGGAGGGAGGGTAGGAGAATGGGTGATAGGGAAGGTAGGGTGGGAAGTATCACCATGCCCCTAAATCTGCGTTTATAAAATAAATAAAATGTGTTTATCTTATATAAATAAAATAGACTCTTTTATATTTTATTATACATATTTGTGTGTTAAATAATAAAGGAATCTTTAATTGTGTTTCTTGTGTTCAAAAGCTCACCTTAAGTATCTCAAAACTCTTGTGTTTGCATTTGTTTCAAGTAGATTTCTTTCTGATTGATACTCCTATCCAGCTTTATTTTGAAACTCCTGCACCCAAAAAATACAGGCATTTGGTTTGTTTTTATTTGTCTTGGCACCTGGAATCCATGACTGCACTGAGAATCCCAATAATAACAAAGCTTGCCAAGTTATTTTCTAAGAAGCTGTCTACATTAACTCATTTAATGCTTAAGACAACCAATAAACTGACACCTATTTTGTATTATTTGGGGAACTAGAACCTGCTAATAGGTAGTATCAAAGATGCATTTCCAAGAAGTGATGGTCCAGTGTTTTTCAGTCCTGGTCACCAGGCTGCTCTTCTGCAGATGGTAACTCAGATGTCCAGGCCCCCTGCAAGGCAGAGGATCTGCATCATCTTCAGGGAAGGAATGAGCTCATCTTCATCATAGAGCAGTGTGTGACCTACATGAGGGGTCTTCAGAACTTTCATGGAAAAGGTATATTATGCAAAACTATTTGGAGAGAATAAACTCGCCTCTCAATTCAGTCACCCTTTTGAAGTATTGTCGCCCAGGCCCTGGGTTCCCAGGACATGAGGATTCAATGCTGTCATCCTCATCAAGCCTTAGGGTAGCGTTCTTTACCAATCAGGGCAATTACCTTATTGGGCTTGAGAAATCAATCTTTTTACCATCCCTTCACATTCATAACCAAGGCCACGTCCTGGCACTCAAATGTGGGAGATGAGTGTCTCTTAATATATATCTAGGAGTTTAATTGTCTTGATTGAACAGTTAATATCCCTACACTTTTCCTCATCACTCTGTAATACACCAATAGAAAGAGAAGAGGCCCAACCCCTTTGGTGCAGCCTCTCTTGACATTATCCCAGTTCACAACATGCGACAGGTTTAATACTCACACTAATGCAATATGCCAGGGAACTCATTGCTGGCTTCCTATAGGGTATTCCAGCTCCTAAATACATTTTCTGATTCTGATTCATAGAATCACTTTCTGTACCAGAGACCTTTGATTAGACTTCCCATTAAACTCATTCTGGGACAGTGAGAAACAGTCATTGACACAATATCTATGAGGGGCATAGATTTGGGTAGAAGTTTAGTTGTGATACAGTTGCAACAGAGACCTCAATTTGTCCTACACGTGAACTCTGCTGTTGGGATGGCCTTTAAAATCATCCCAAGTTTAAGCAGTTTTGAGCCTTTTGTACCCTATGTTGATTGTGCATGTGTAGTAGACCTGGGTATGAGTATATACTTTAGCAAGGGTATATTATTTCTTCATATATTTCCTTATATATTTACATAAGGAATTTATATTATTTCCTAATATATTTCCTTTGATCAAGAGCAATTTTCACAGGAACTCAGCTTGAGCCATCAGTAACCATGACATCAGCATGGAGGATGCCTCCATCTTGCATGAGTGCATCTTAACAGAATCCCCTACACCCCTGGGAACTGTATCTTAGAAGCCAGGATGGCCATTGTAAAAGGTCTGTTTCAGCAGACCTAACAGTTTTTATGTCCTGAAAGGTCTACATCTATCATTATCTTCTCTCAAATAACACTTGCCTGTTCTACATTCCATACCCTTTTACAAGCCTTTATACTTTTTCTGTTAGCTCCTTATCAGTTTTCTTTGGTTTGCTGAGTGTACTTCTTAAGAGAATTTTATCTTGACTGCTCTATCCAAAGTTCCCATCTTACATGTGCCACTCAATCCAGCTATGCAGTATCTCACAGCTCTTTTTGCTGTGTTACCTCTGTGTTCCCTGTCATCAAGAGTGCAAAATTAATGAAGAGACAGAACTTGTTAGTGAGGTGCCTGCTTTATCTCTGGTGACTGGCACAGATCATGGACATGGTAGATTTCCTGGAAATATTAGTTGAATGAGCAAAAGAATCAACATCTCCAGGTGTCCAGAGCCTGAAATATTAATTTTGCAAGCATTTTTGCAAGGCTTATCATATCATCTTTCTGTTCATAGTCAGAATCTCTTCTATGGTTTCCAACAGAACTGAAGCACAGAAAACAAATAATAAATATATAAACTAATTATATAGTTTTATAAATGATTTTGAATCTCATGAAGGTGTTTGTAGCATATGTAGAGCTACAATGTTATATTTGTATCATAGTTTTCTGTACATATTGAACTTCTAGGAATAGAATATATGTAAGTATATGTATATGTAAGTTTATTTTTATTTGATTACTGCTCTTTTAGTTTACCAGAAATTAATCCTTGATCAAAAAGTAATAGTCTCAAAGTGCCCAACTTTCCCCTATAAAAGACAGTCTATAGTCCAGCCTATTGCTTCTCTGTAACATTTCTCCAGATATCAAAATCTCACAAATGAACATTAAGCATATTGCATTTGTGTGTTATTTCCTTTATTGAAAAACTGAAGATGTACTACTGAAAAGTTAGGTGATAAGAGTATTCCTTCCATTGAATTTCTTCTATTCATTAATGATCAATCCTTTCCTTGCAAATTCCTACTCGATGAGTTTCAGGTTTTTAATATTCCTCTCCTGGTCAAGAACTGAATCTGTATCTGAACAGAATTCCAGACATTTGTACAGCTGTCCAGTGATGCAGGATATCTCTCTCACTGACTCCAAACTTCCCTTAGAAACATTATCACCCAACTACAGAATATTGTGAGTTTTCTGCATGCTGCTACTTTGGGATCTTTTCCAACTGATGTGCTATTTTTAATGTCTATCTTGGTTTTAAGCACCATAATTCTCTTAGAATTATATTTTTGAAATACATGAAATCTGTTGTCTTTATATTAATAAAATATTTTAAATGTCATGTTAAAAGGAAATTATAGATTTTAATGTGATCAATTAAGAACCTCACCACTGGCTTGATGGCATAATTTCTGGAATGCAGTATCTTATAAATTCCATACATGGAATTTCTTTGCTCTACCCCTCTGTATTCTACTCTTAGTAATATCAAATTTTCTCTTATTCTTCAAACTTGGCTATAAAGTACCATGTTGTCTATGCTGCATTTTGACTATTGATTAAAAGCCCATTTCCCATTTGTCTCCAAAAATAAAAGTCATAAAGTATGACAAATACTTTAAAAGAAAATTGTTACTAATATTTCCCTCCCTCCCCTTTCCCTCCCCTCCCCCTCCCCCTCTCTCTCTCCCTCTTAGAAACTACCAGGATATTTATTTTCAACTCTTTTGTTCAGTCCAATTTCAAAGTCCAATTCAGTAATTTGGTAGTTGTTATTAGAACATAATAAAACACAACTGAAATCTGATGTTGTGATGCCTCTGGCTTTATTTTTATTGTTTAAGATGTCTTTGGCTATTCAATTTTTTTTCACATATAAACTGTTTTAAAAGATCTTATTTATTTATTTGAGAGGCAGAATTGCAGACGGAGAGACAGAGAGAAAAGTCTTCCATCTGCTGGTTCACTCCCTAAATGATCACATTGGCCAGAGATAGGCCCAAGGACTTGGACTATCTTCCATTATTTTCCCAGACCATAAGCAGAGAGCAGGATTCAAAGAGCAGCAGCCAGGATAGGAACTGGACCCCATATGGGATTTTGGCACTGCAGGCAGAAACTTAACTTACTATACCACAGTGTCAGCCCTCGCATGTGCATTTTAAGGTTGCTTTTCTTATAAGTCTGTGAGACTGTCCTTGTAATTTTGATTGGGATCACATTGAATTTGAAAATTGCTTTGGATAATATGGACATTTGAATTATATTAATTCTTCAATTCTATGAACATGGAAGTTTTCTACACAAATTTTTGCTTTTTTCTATTTCTTTTGTTAATGTTTTGTAATTTTCATTTTAGAGATCTTTCATATCATTGGTTAAATTTATCACCAGGTATGAATGTTTTTGCAGCCATTGTGAATTGGGCTGATTGTACAAGTTCTTTGTCCAACTACTGTTAATAAAAAAGCATTCTATTGATTTTTGTCTGTTGATCTTACATCCTGAAACTTTGCTGATTTCTCTTATCACTTAAAATAGCTGATAATCGAAAATGAATCTTGATGTGAATGGAAGGGGAGAGGGAGTGGGAAAGGGGAGGGTTGTTGGTGGGAGGGACGGTATGGGGGGGGAAGCCATTGTAACCCATGAGTCGTACTTTGGAAATTTATATTCATTAAATAAAAGATAAAAAAAAAAAAAAAGGCATTTGGATACTGAAAAAAAAAATAGCTTCTTAGTGGAGTCTTTAATAATCATGTCATCTACAAATAGGGAAAATTTGACTTCCTCCTTTCCAATTTGTATACTTTTGATTTATTTTCTTGCCTAATAACTCTGGCTAAAACTTCCAAAATTGTATTAAATAGTAATGGTAAAATGGATATTCTTGTCTGGTTCTGGATATCGTGAAAATAATTCCCACTTTACTCAGTATGATGCTTGCTATGTGTTTGTCATCTATTGCCTTTATTGTGTTGTATTATGTTCCCTTTATATCCAATTTTTAAGATTTTTATTAAGAAGGGCATTGTATTTTATTAAGTGCTTTCTGCATCAACTGAGGTCATCACATGATTTTTATAATTTTTAACTTTATATACCACGTTTATTATTGGCATATGGTATACCATCTTTGCATCCTTGTTATAAATCCTACTTGGTCACTGTGGATGCTTTTGATGTGTTGTCGCATTCAGTTTGCAAGCATTTTGTAGAAGAGTTTTGCATCTATGTTCATCAGGTATAGTGGTCTAAGGTTCTCCTTTTTTTGTTGTGTCTTTGCTTTGTTTCAGAATTCAGATAATTTTGATTGAGTTTGGAAGGTTTCCCTGTCTTTCATTGTTGAATAGTTTGAAATGCATTATTATATTATTTATTTTATACCTTTTCAGTTTCAACCTAGGCACTTATTACCTATTTCCCTTTTTAACACACTTTTGTTGTATCCAATAAGCTTTGATTGCATTTGTTGTATTTCCTTTAGTTTCAAGGAAATTTTTTATTTTTCTTTTGATTTCCCTTATGATCCAATGTTCATATCATGTTGTTCAATTTTCTCATATTTGTATAACTTCTAGAGTTTCTCTTGCTGTTAATTTCCAGATTCATTCTATTATGGTCAGAAAAAATACATGATGTGATTTAATTTTTTGAGTTCATTGAGACTTATTTTATGGTTTAGTACATGGTCTATCCTAGACAATGTTCCTTGTGCTGATGAAAATAATGTTCATTCTGTTGCTTTGGGTAGAATATTAGGTAGATATTTGTTAAATTCATTTCATCTATTCTGTAGATTAGCTCTGCTGTTTTTCCTTTATTAGATTTTTTGTGTCATTTGTTTGTTCACTGATGAGAGTCAGGTGTTGAAGTCCCCCAGAATTATTGTGTGGGAGCATATGACTTCCCTTAAATTTGTCAACATGCTTTATAAAATTGGGTGCCCTAGTAATGGATTCAAGTATATTTACAACAGTCACATCTTCTTGTTGAATTGATCCCTTAAACGCTTTTTGTGTTTTAAAAGTTTTTGTCTTAAAGTCTACTTTGTCCATTTATGTTGAAGAGTATCATTTATATGTAATGATGTGGTCTTACAAATATCTATAAAGTTCCTATTGCTTGTTTTGAATCTCCTTTGTTCTTTTACTTGGAGTTTTTCTACCTTCACATTCTTTCATGATACTGATTGTCTTTCTCTGTTTCCTTATATAATTTATCCTTAATTTCATTTGTGAGGATGCCCAGATGGTGACAAATTTTTTCAATTTTTGCTTTTCTTGGAAAGTCTATGAATGAAAGCTTTTCTGGAAAAGTATTCTGGGTTGGGAGTTCTTTTAGAATTTGGGCTATCTCTCTTCATTCTATGATGGCCTATAGGATATCTGTTGAGAAATACACCATGAATCTGATTGAAGTTCCTTTAAAATTAGCTGGCATTCCTCTCTTGCAAATTTTAGGATATTATCTTTATGTTTTACTTTTGAAAATTTGACTATACTGTGTCGTGATGCAGCTCTTTTCTGATCATGCCTATTTGGGTTCAAATCTACTTTATGTATTCAAATGTCCATATATTTCTCCAAATTGAGGAAATTTCTTACTATTATTTAATTGGACAGATTTTAAAACTATCCTTTTATCCATTTCTTCAGGTATTCCTAAGAGTCATATACCTGATCATTTGATTGTATCCCATGGTTCCCAAATACTGTTTTCATTGTGATTTTTTTCTTTTGACTCATAAGTTATTTCCAAAGGCCTAACATCTAATTCAGATACTCCTTCCACTGCTTCACCTATTCTGTTGTTAAGGCTTTCCACTGTGTTTTTATTCAACTTACTAAGTACTTCATTTCTACTATTTCTGCTTGATTTTTTCAATTTCCTTATCTCTTTGCTGAATTTCTCAACCATGTCATGTAGTGAATCACATTTTCATTGAACTGTTTCTCTGTATTTTTTAGAAACCTTATAATTATTCATTTGAATTTTTTTCAGGCATTTCACCAATCTCACATTCTTCACAGTTCAAAATGAATGTGCTATTGTGCTCCTTTTGGAGGTATCATATTACCTTCCTAGTTCATATTTCTTGTGTTTCTACATTAAATTTCCTGCATCTTTTGTTTCTATCATTTCTAGAGGATGGTTTATTTGACTGAGGGCTTTATCCCTGGAGATGTACCTCTGGTTGTTGGTTTGGTAGAGTGCTTTATCTTTTGTTCCAGTTAGATTTTGTAATGCAGTCTCCCTATACCTCTCCTTGCTATAGTAGATGATAGCGATAACAGGGAACTCGGCTGTTCCTGCGGATCAGTGTGGCCACTGAGATTCCTCTTACAAAGGTTCCCAGTCATCTTTTGAGGGAGGGACTGGTGGGATGAGCTTCTTACTTTTTGGGCGTTGGGAGCAGAACTCATTGTTTTTGTGGGTATGCTGGGCACATAGATTCCAAGCTAGTATCCAAGTCAGGCACTGGATCTGTGAGTCAGTGCTGGCTGTAGGACCAAGGTGTACTCAGAGACTCCTAGCTGCTTCCCATATCCAGAGCTCCAAGAGTTGCACTAATGCTAGGTGGATGAGGAGGTATCCTATCCCATCTGAGAGTATAGCTAGAAGTATGAGAGTGACTATGGCTCTGTAACAATAGGACTAGCTTTTCTGGGATACAATCTGTTTTCTGTTTACTTGTTTGGTTTATTAGCAACTGAGTTAGGCATTCAGTGAGGAACATTACCTAAACTCTAGAAGCTTCCATGGAAGGGGCTGGAGCCCAGGGCCAGGAGCCCCATGCTAGACCTTGGCCATGTATGGATATTGTGGGACAGAAATCCCAGCAATCCATTGTATTATATTGTGTTAGGCTCACTACAAGAGCCCAGTTCTGAATCCCAATGAGTGAGGTATGGCTGGACTTGATGGAGCACCTAAGGACTACATCTGGGCTGTGGATATATGTGCTGGGTTGGGTCAGGGAACTCAGATCACATTTTATTGGTAAAACAAGAGTCCAGTGTGACACCTAAGATGGACATGGTGGAGCACCTCTGGCTACTGTCAGTGGGGAGGGAATGTTGTATCTAACTGGTGTTTTCAGAGTTTCTTCACCCACTAAGATATATGCAGTATCCAGAGCGTTCACTCAGTATTGTGTCCCTGACCCTACTGTGAGATTTATACACAAGATTCAGAACTATCTGAATATGTTTTTTTTCTTTTTTAAGTTTTATTTTTGTATTTGAAAGGCAGATTTACAGAGAGGCAGAGACAGAGAGAGAAAGAGAAAGAGAGAGAGGTCTTCCAACCACTGGTTCACTCCTCAGATGGCCGCAACAGCCGGAGCTGTGCCTATCTGAAACCAGGAGCCAGAAGCTTCTTCCAGGTCTCTCACATGGGTGTTGGGGCCCAAGGACTTGAGCCATCTTCTACAGCTTTCCCAGGCCATAGCAGAGAGCTGGATTGGAAGTGGAGCAGAAAGGACTTGAAATAGTGTCCATATGGGATGCTGGTGCTGCAGGCAGCAGCTTTACCCTCTACACCACAGTGCAGGCCCCTGAACTTGTCTTGTAAGCCTGAGCAGGTGCAATTTTTCAAGTAGTCTGGGAGTGGGAAGCAGTGGTGGAGAGTATGGTACCCAACTTTCTATGGGCAGGCCTCCTTGTTTTCAGAGTACAGTGGGCTATCTCTCCCAGGAGCCCTGTCCCTGCTGTCCACTGCACAGTGGAGAGTGCTGCATGGACTTGGGCTCTGAGGCTGCTGCTGCCCTGGAGGGCCCAGCTAGAGTAGTGGGGCTCGATCTGCCTATCTAGAATGCAGGAAGGCCTTTCTATGTAGGACATAAATCCTGCATGGACAGTGGAATTCTCCTGCAGCCAGGGCCATTTGTCCATATTGTTGATGGAGTTGCTGTACCTACCTTTGTATTTATTTATTTTCCTGCAAGACAGCATTCCTAGACAGCAGCAAGTGAGGTAAGAGATGCAGTTGCTGGCACCGGTGGCCGCAGCAACATGCTTATCTTCTCTCTCGACTGGTTTATAGAATTTATGTGCTGTTCTGTCATTTCTTTACTGGCTTCCTTAGCTCTTTCAAGGGTGGCTTGTTGTATGAATAGTTGTTCGAATTTGTGTCTGTGGGGAGATCACCGTTACTTCTTATTCAGCCAACATCTTGCCACCACTTCTAGAAATTAGTTTCTACCGAGATAGATTGCATTGCTGGTCCTTAATAACTTTCATGAATTATTGCACTTTAGCTCTAGTCCCTGAACACTCTGACTTATCACTAGTTTAGATGAATTCTTTGTGCAGTGGATGTGGTAAAAGCAGAGGTCTGAATTTACTTGCAGATGTGTGCTTTCTCTTTTGGATGCCTGCCAGTACCAGGTGCATTTGGGAAATAAACCAACAGATGAAAAATCCTTCCCTCTGTCTTGATCACTGTCTGTGTCTCACTGTCTTTCTCTGTCTCTCTTTCAGATTAATCAATGAATCAACCAATAAATCCAAATACTGAATAAAATGACATGGCAAGGATGTCAAACAATAATAATCTATCATTCTTTCAGAGCAATTTGTAGTTAAGTTTTTCCTTATGAAAATAATTGTTCATCTCTTAAACATTACTTTTATTTACAGTCCTACTTGAAAGGAGAAAGAAAGATCCATTATGGGTTTGATAGTTTGTGTGTGCCAATATGTTAGTAACTGATCTATTCCTCTTACAACACTTTCTACATATTAGTTAGAATCACAGTTTCAGATATTCTGTGGGGTTTTGTTGTTCATTTGAAAAGACTTAAAACTCAAGAGAAGCTTCTATTAAATATCTTTTTCTAATGAAAAGGGAACAGAGAAAAGGATATTTTGTAGACTGTCATGAGACCATAAACAAACTGTGCTGTAAAGTTAGTAAGTCACTTAATGCATTTCTCCAGAATCCTGACAGTAGAATGACAAAATAATTGGGATGTTGTCACAAATGGACAATGAACAAGAACAAGAAACACACAGATGATAAAATCCATCCCTATCTTTGCTTCAGAGGAGACTACCCAGCTACATGAGTATCATCAGAAACACTGGAAACACTGGCAGTTTTTCAGAAATTACAGGAGGAGAGATGCTCATTGCGCATCACTATCTATTACACCCCCTTCTTTTGTTTTTTTCTTTGTTTTATTGTGAAGGAGTTAGAGGAGTGTCACTTTAATAAAACAAAAACTACTGTGAGAGCAGTGCAAAGAAGCCCTCGTTCTCCACTGTGTGTTTTTCAGTACACACAGTGAGCTGACACAGACTCAGTATGACGTGGAGAGCACTCTTAAACTGCATTGCAAACATAATGCGATTGTGAAAAAAATAAATAAATTTGTCAAATCATTAAGATAAATACAACCCAATAGAAAAAATGATGAAAAAAACTCATTTAAAAGATAAAGTATTTAAATGATCAATCAATATATAGAAGCATGCATTCTGGTAGTAATCCAATGTATTTAGAAAGAAAAATATAGTATGATGCTTTATTCATTTACTAAGTCACACACCTAACTTTGAATGGGGTTCAGGAACCTGGCGCTGGCCAAATGTAAGGAGGCAAAGCCACCAGGAAGGTAATGGGAAAGTTGCTTAAAATTAAAAATGAGCATATTCCGTTATTCCAGAATTCCTCTCCTTTCCCTAGGGAAACATTTCCATCTTTACAGAGGAAGGTATATGTAAGAATTGACTTTATTATTGCACATAGTAGTAAATAAAAGAATGACCAATTTATCACTAGAGAGATGGACAATTTAAACTGCAAGGTCCATATCATTGGATTCTATTGACTGAAGCAGATTTCCCATTAATCAAAATAGAAAAGATAAATAACACATACTGTTCTATAAAAAGGAAGATTCTGTACTTTCGTATACGGTAGGTACTTTAATCTAGAAAAAGAAAAGCTCTGAGTATAGAAGACTTAGAAATGATAGATGAGTTACTACAATCTCATTTAAATGCAAAACAGAATTCCAAAGAGAGTGAATTAAATCTCTTGGGCAAAAACAAAACCAAAACTAAGCAAAAGAAAACAAATTAGGAACAGAAGCAAACAAAGAAAATAAATTTATACAGAAAATGTGATTTAACGGAGGAACTTTTAGATATGAACAAGCAAAAGCCTTGCATTTAAAGGCCAGGCAGGGAACACAAAGAGAAACTTGAGATGATGATTCTTAAATGTAATCTTCACATAAATGCAGGCTGCACAAAGAAAAATATCCTCATAAAATGTGTTCTCAGAAAAATTGTTTTCAATAAGGAAAGAACCTAATTGTTTAAAAGCAGTCTTGGATGACAGGAATAAAGTCTCCTTTTAGGAATCATAACATTGGACGTGCATGAACAAGAATTTAGCCCAAATACATACTACCTACTTGGTCTGTGAAACACTTAAGCTACCACATTAAATTGGTGAGAGTTTTGCAATAGCCCACTCACCAACAAATCCTCTCTATACAGATCTCCAAAACTCAATCTATCATGATAAATAAATAACAAAGCCAAAAATACCACCTTCAGTGAGAGCCAGCAGAAAACACAAAACACAAAGCACAAAACAACAGGCCTGCTGTGGTCCAGGACGGTAAACTTCTCCCTTGCAGCACCTGCAGTCTGTATCCAGTCTCAGCTGCTCTGCTTCTAAGACTGCTCCCTGCTAACCCACCCCTGAAAGGAGCAGATGATGACCAGGTATTGGGCCCTGCTGCCCGTGTGAGAGACCCCGAAGGAATGACAGGCTGCTGGATTCTGCTTGCAAGAGCCCCTGCCATGGTGAACATTTTGAGAGTGAAACAGCAGATGGAAGCTTCTTCTCTTGCTCTCTCCTTTTCTCTCACTTTTTCAAATAAACAAAATGAAACTTTTAAAAATATTTATAGCATAAAATAAAAATTTTACTGATAACTTCTTTCTCAACAGCAAGAGAGGAAAGCAAAAAACATTGGATAACACTTGAAAGTATTAAGAGGTCATAATTATTTACCTAGAAAAACTATCTTTCTACAACAAGATATTTCAAAAAACTAAATTTCGTGTTTTTCTACCATCATACCTTCTGTAAAAGATACAATCTGGAGGGACAGCTAACAACAGAATAAATATGAAGAGTAGAAGAATAAATAGTTGAAACAAAATACTGGTAATCATGTTAGCAAGTCTAAGCAAATATTAACCAAGTATAGGTGGTCACTGACACCATACATAAGAGTGTCAACTGTTAAATTAACAACAGGATTCATAGTGCACTAACACCTCATGCAGGACCTCTGTGCTCAATTGAATTGTATTGAGAGTTAACTGTAAAGTCAGTTCTCAGGTTTCGTGTGTGTGTGAGTATGTGTGCAAATTGTTGAAATCTTTACTTAGCATAAAGTTGGTATTCTGTGTACATTGTTAATTGATTGAAAAAGAATCCTAATGGAGAATGGGACTGGCAAGGGGAGAGGGAGGAGCAGGGTGGGAGTAAGGGAGAGGGCTGGTATTGTGGGAAGAATGATTTTATTCCTAAAGTTGAATTTATGAAATTTGTATTCCTCAAAAAAATAAAAAAAAGAATAGTAACATTTAATTCAGTGAGAATGAACGATGTGAAAATAAAATGTTAGAAAACAATAATTTGTTATTTTAGGGGAGATATAACCAGAGCTAAAATGCAAATTTATTATGATATTTAAGAAGAATGTAAATGTAAGAATTAAAATTATTATGAGATTAAATATGCTGATTAACTTTTTTTTTTTTTTTTTTTTGACAGGCAGAGTGGACAGTGAGAGAGAGAGACAGAGAGAAAGGTCTTCCTTTGCTGTTGGTTCACCCTCCAATGGCCGCCGCGGCTGGCACGCTGCGGCCGGCGCACCGCGCTGATCCGATGGCAGGAGCCAGGAGCCAGGTGCTTTTCCTGGTCTCCCATGGGGTGCAGGGCCCAAGCACCTGGGCCATCCTCCACTGCACTCCCGGGCCACAGCAGAGGGCTGGCCTGGAAGAGGGGCAACCGGGACAGAATCCGGCGCCCTGACCGGGACTAGAACCCGGTGTGCCGGCGCCGCTAGGCGGAGGATTAGCCTAGTGAGCCGCGGCGCCGGCCTGCTGATTAACTTTTTAAGCATGATAAAAAAGCTAGTGATTGAATACAACTTTAAGTTATCAGAGATAAATAAATGAAGTTTTTAAAAACTCATTTTAAGAAAAAAGAAAATAAGTAGGAGAAAGCAAGCTACTTTTAAACAAAGATAAAATGCACAATATGTTAGTGGGATAGGAGAGGGAGTGGGAGATGGGATGGTTGAGGGTGGGAGGGAGGTTATGGAGGGAAAAGCTGCTATAATCCAAAAGTTGTACTTTGGAAATTTATATTCATTAAATAAAAGTTGAAACAAATGAACCTCCATCTGAAATAAAATTTTTATATAAACTATCTCAAAAAAGGATCATGAACTTAAATGTAAAAATCAAACATTTGTAAAAAATGAGAATCTTTGAAATGTAACATTTAGCAATAAATGCTAAGACATGATGCCAAAAGTCAAATTCTTAAATAAAAAAATTAAAAGTTGAACTGTATCAAACTTGTCTTTCTACAACAGATTCCACTGATAAGATAGATGGAAAACAAGCTCCAAGGAGGAAGAAACATCTGTGGATCTTGCAAAGGACAACTATTTTTCCTCCATACATGTCAGTTGCACACATAGGGATTCAACTAACCACAGATCAAAAATATTTGATAAAGGGGAAGGCATTGTGGCACACTGGGTTAAGCCACCACTAACCTGCCTATATCCCAGGGCTGGCATTATGGTGCAGCAGGTTAAGCCACTGAATGTGAAGCTGACATCCCATATCTTTGTTCGTGGTCTATTATTTTATTTCATTTTATTTTTTTTGACAGGCAGAGTTAGACAGTGAGAGAGAGAGAGAAAGAGAGAGAGAAAGGCCTTCCTTTTTCCATTGGTTCATCCTCCAAGGGGCTGCTATGGCTGGCACGCTGCGCTGATCTGAAGCCAGGAGCCAGGTGCTTCCTCCTGGTCTCCCATGCAGATGCAGGGCCCAAGGACCTGGACCATCCTCCACTGCACTCCCAGGCTACAGCGGAGAGCTGGACTAGAAGAGGAGCAACTGGGACAGAATCCGGCGCCCCAACGGGACTAGAACCCCGGGGTGCCGGCGCCGCATGCCTCCCAAGTGGGTTCAGGGACCCAAGCACTTGGGCCATCCTCTGCTGCCTTTCTGGGCCACAACAGAGAGCTGGACTGGAAGAGGAGCAACCAGGGCTAAAACCCAGCGCCCATATGGGATGCCAGTGCCGCAGGCGGAGGATAAACCAAGTGAGCCATGATGCCAGCCCCGCGATTATATTTTTTGAAGTAATGAAAGAGGAATTTGTGTTGATTTTTTTAACATTTTGAAATAATTCAGAAATGACATCATCTAGCCCTGTCTGGTCCTAGGCTTTTATTCATGGAGGTTTTGTTTTTTTTTTCTATTTTTTCCTGATTCAGTCTCACAACTCACTGTCTATGATTCAATCTTGGTAAGGTATATTTGTCTAAGAATTTATCCATTTCTTCTAGGCTATCAAATTTGTTTCCATATAATTGTTTTAGTAATTTCAACAACTCTTCGTGTTTCTTTTGTGTCAGTCTATTTGTCTCCATTTTCATCTCTGATTCTGTGTATTAAATCTTCTCTTTTTTTTTTTGCTTGTGTATTACAGTGTTGGGTTTATCCATTCCCTTTATCTTTTCAAATAATTATCTCTTCATTGATTTTTGAAAATTTTAGTCATTATATCATTTTTAAGTGACCAGAATAATTTTTAACATTCAAAATTCTACCTAAAAATTAATTCTGTTATTAAAAAATTTCAATTTTCATTCTGTGTGGAAATAAGTTGTTTTCTTAAAAAACATTCTTCTACTAAATCAATCCACTCATATAATAAGTTCATATAAATCTAGTTTGAATTAGTTTTCATTTAATTCCTAAGCTCATTGAATCACCCTAGTCAACATTTTTTTAGTTCCCATTGTAACAGCAACAATGCACAAGCACTGTTGAAAGGAATCTGTAGGTACAATCATTGTTTTAGAAAAAAAATCCAGTTTACTGCAATAAACATATTATAAGATTCTGGAAAGCCTTCTCATTTTACCATTTCATTAGTATTGTCTTTCATAATTTAGTTCATATTTCAAGGTCTGAATTCCTTCATTGATGAGAGGCTGGCCCTGTGGCATAGTGGATAAAGCTGCAACTGCAATGCCAGCATTCCCATATGGGTGTTGGTTTGTATCCTGGTTGCTCCACTTCTGCACCAGCTCATTGGAAATGACCTGGGAAAAACAGTTGAAGATGGCTCAAGTATTTGAGCCCCTGCCATCTCTATGGGAGACTCAGATGAAATTCCTAGTTCCTCGCTTCAACCTGGCCCAGCCCTGGCCATTCTGGTCATTGTGGTTATCAGTGGATGGTAAACTAACTCTCTCTCTCTCTCTCTGTAACTCCTGACTTTCAATTAAATAAATAAATAAAATTTTAATAAATAAATAAATTTCATGATTGATGAAGTTAGAATAAATAATTTTAATGCTTTTATATTTTCTATTTTTATAACTTGTGAGGGTAGGATAAAACTATAGCATTTCTAAGAAATAATAAAATATTCATATATGGGATGTAGTTTCATTGCAGTCCAAATATTTGTAGCTATCAATGATATTACAAGAATAATTAAATTTTGTCTTGTGTTGGTTTGGGTTGCCTAAATGTATTAGATAACAGGGCGCTCACTGCATACAATGTCAAGCACATTTAATTTCATTCGTGATCACAGAATAAATAGTAACTATTGGTAAGCAGATCTGCTAGTTGGTGGGGAGGTGTCAGTGGGCTGGAGGTGCTACTCCATACAATACCTCAGGCTGAGCTAGGCTGTCAGTTCAGGCTGAGCTAGGCTGTTCAATTCAGGCTGAGCTAGGCTGTTCAATTCAGGCTGAGCTAGGCTGTTCAGTTCAGGCTGAGCTAGGCTGTTCAATTTTCTGAGGAGTTCCTACCTTGCAAGAGACAGTCTTAGGGATCAGCAGTGAGAAGGGAGGAACATCTCAGGGAAATTTATGGAACAGCCCTGGAAACAATGCATATCCCATTGACTAGAATTAAGCCACCTGCTTCACGGAGCTGAAGGAGCTGGTGTGTAAACTTCCTGTCAGGTAATCTTTCATCAAAAATAACTATGTGCTTGGAAAGGAGGACTTGGAATTTTAAGTGGACAATTAGTTATTTTTGTTTTATCTTCTATTTTAAAAATTATTTTCTGAAACTGAAAATGATGGAGTTACTTAGCAGTTTCTAAGACTAAAGGTGAGGGAATGATTGTTCAGTGCAGTGGTTAAAACACCACTTGGCCATCCATATTCCATATCAGAGAACCTGGTTTAAATCCTGGTTACAACCCTTCAATTCATATCCTGCCTACATGCACCCTTGGATGCAGCAGATAATGGTTTAAGTTCTTGGGTGCCTGCCACCTACATGAGAAATCGAGATAGAATTCTGAGCTCCTGGCTTCTACATGACCCAGCCCTGGCTGTTGCTGACCTTTATGGAATGAGCCAGCAGAAGGAAGATCCCGCGCCCCATGTTTCAAATAAGTAAATAAAAGCTTAAAACTTAAAAGTGGTAATAATTATTAATATTTTCATAACTTCTTGATTAATAAATTTCTAATATTTTATCAAGAGTCAGTTAATTTCTTAAAATGTGTCCTAATCAATTTAAGTTGGAAAGACTCAACAGCTTTCTATGCAGGGAAAGCAGACATGTGGTGGGTGACTCAGACTGTTTCTATTGCTGAAATTTGACAGGAAGAAAGTGTTGTGGGTTAAGTCAGCCTAAAAATTAATATTTTAGGCTCCTGTCTTTCACATAGAGAAGAATTCTAAGCACAGGTTCAAACACAGCATGCAGCATGGTAAAGTTCAGAGTTTATTTAGAAAGTAAGAAGAACACACAGAAACAGGCTTTATTAGGAGAGAGTAGACCAAGAAGGGTAAATGGGGACCTTCATACTAGATATTGCAGAGGTCCATGAGGAGAGAGCAAGCCAGAGTGCTTGAGGAAGTGAGAGCCAACAAGTGAGAGAGGGTGGGCCCAGTGCTCTCCAGGCTTCTGACTCACTTCCAAAAGGGGAGTGGTTACATAGTCTGATTGAAAGGTGGGTGGATACAGGTGAGATTACATGGAGTCAAGGGGGATGTGGTTTCCAGCTCATGGATCTAATATATCTCCCTGACTCATTCCACATCGTTTCCCCCTTAGAGATTCCTAACCTTTAATCTTAAGGGGATGCTGAATGGTGTAGACTCATCATATCTTCTGTATCTACTTTCTGCTGATCACAGATGAAGGCTCTGCCTATCCTGGATCCAGAAATCTCATCTAATGAATCCGTTTTATGAGCTGGAGAATTTTCAGTCACTGCTAATGGCTGTGTGCCCCACATGGTCATCATTACTCTTGGAAGTTGTTGAATTCTGAAGCACATAAATTTATCAAAACATGTAAGTTTAGCAAAACAATAACCAAACAAATTGCAAGTAGAGTGCCCTTTAAGATGGAAAGAATATATTTTATTGATTTTCAGATAATGGGTGGTGATACACTATCCTTATGCAGCTTATAAAACCATTTAGCCTGAGTGTAGAGATTTTTAATGTCTCATTAAGTAAACATACTATTGTTGGAGTAGAAGTGGTAGATTTCATCAATCACTGCACATGTTCCTCCTTGTCCTATTAATATATGTTCCAAGGCTTGTTGATTGTCCATAACTACCTTGGACAGAGTGTCCGCAGACATAAGTACTTGCTGTAAAAGTTGGCCTGAAGTGTAAACCAGATTGACTAAAGCAATAGTCGGGTTTTTAAAATTAGCTTTATGTGGTTCACCAGGATCATCTATTATTATAATAAAAGAAACCACCCATGTGTTTTCCTGCCAATAACAGCTTCCAAAAAGAATCATACAACATAACTTCCTTAAAGTGCAGCAGTTTTGATGTGACAAAAGCAAATCTTTATTTATGTTTTTGATTTTTGAAGAGGTATTTGAGATTTTTAATTGGCTCACAACAGTAGGCAGACTTATCTTTTCAGTTCACCTGTGAAAACTCAAATGTACCCAACGTGGGATGCTCTGTAATTTCATTGAGTTAGGGGTCCTCAGTAGTACATGGTGAGGGACCCTTCCATTTAAGCTGCAACTGGTCTAAAGGAGATCCTTCCTTCCAAGTTTTTAATAAAACTAAATCTTCTGGAGAAATATGATGCTCAGAGTCTTAGTACCCAGCACCAGGAGAACTTTAGTAACACATTCCATCAGAGCCTACTGGACCTGGCTGTGGGGAGCAACTCAGACTAGACTAAGTTACTGGAATTAAGACTTATTCTATGCATCTGCTCTCCCACAATATGGTGCTGGGAGAGGAGTAAACAGCTTCTACGCAGCTGCCTCCAGTTCGACCAATAAACTGCAGGAGCTGCTCCTGATTGGAGGAGAGCAGCGTGCTCGGCGTGTGGGTAGCAGAGTTGGGATTGGTGGAAGAGGACTATAAAGGAGGAGAGAGACAACATGCACCAGGAACATCCGGATAACATCTGAGCAGCCCCTGAGAGAGCCGGCCGGCAGTGTGCCGCTCCCCCACAGAAGTGGGGAAAGTGGCAGGGAAGGGTCGGCAGCCAACCTGGGAAGGACCAGCAGCAAACCCGGGAAGGGCCGAGCAGACAAAAGAACAGCGCAGGGTCCTGTGTCGTTCCTCCACCAAGAGGGGGAGCGACACCTGGCCTAAATTGATAATATACTTTATCTGATTTTGAATCTCTGAATCAAAGAGGGAATCAGTGTTGAGGAAGGGCCTTTCATGTAGCACCTCATGTAGAGTAAGTTTTAAGACTCTCTTGGGTGCTATTCTCATCCTGAAAGGGGCAATAGGCAATAGTTTAAACCACGTTTCTGAGGTCTCTTTTCAAAACTTAGCTAGAATTTTCTCAAGACTTTGAATTGCTTTTTCAACTTCATCCAAAGATTGAGGTCTCCAAGAATCAGGGAGATGATGAGAAATTCCTAGAACAGCAGCTACCTATTGAGATATTTTAGTATGGTACTACAAAGAGATTATTCATCTGTATAATTATGCATACATTCCTACAGACTTACTTCTAAGGTTAGAGTTTGAAAAATTGTCATGGAATCACAAAGTTCCTTGAGCAGGATGGTAAAACTAACATTTTAAGTGCTTGGTAATAATATAGATAGGGTTGAGGAGGAAAAGTGCCTCAACATGGAAAGCAGTCCATACAGCAGACTCATAGAATGACAATCGCTGTAAATATCACGAAGTGACCTCAGATTCAGTGCACAAGGCATTCTGGTCTAGCTGAAAAGCCCACGAGAACATTTCAGGCATGGAAAGCCAGGACACTGGTGTAACAAGGGACCACAGAGGTCCTTCAAGGAGGTCCCTAGTAGAAAGAAGTGGTCATCAAAGAAGAATGTACTTTTCTCTGAAAGGAGGCTCATGGCTTTGTCTGAAGACTGATGGGTTTCAGGATAAAGAGGCTTCCACAGCGTAGGCATTTCCTGTCAAGAACCTGAGGTGATCACTGATGTCATACCTGAGAGTGTTAATGGTACTAATTTACAATGCTGGGCCTCTGTCCTCGAAGAGTTGTATTATTAGAGTTAATGGTAAAATTTGCTCTAGAGAATTTACTCTGTTTTAGTCTGCTGGTGAATAGTCTTAAAAGTTTTAGTTATGCCTAAATGTCCAACTCCGTTGCTTGTAAAAGAGTTGTTATCATCCTCAGGTGTTTATTTAAAGTTAATTCATTTTCTCAGTCATAGATTCTTGGATCTATGGTAGTCTCCCTATAATACTCCTGTCTTGTATGTTTTAAGATCAAATGGAGAGTACAGAATGTTTTATAAGACCTCTATTAATGAGGCGGTTGTTTAAATGCATCCTATTGTGTTAAGCCCTTATCTAAAGAATGTTGTCTTTTGAATCCCATTAAACCCAGAATCCAACAAAATGAGGATACAGAGTTTCCCCAACAAAAGCTCAGGTTTCTAAACAAAAGATAGATGACCTGGGATATATTATGGCCCCAGAAATTGTTCTCTTTAAATCAGGAGAAAGGAAGATATTCTATGTATAGGCTCACCAGATGAAAAAGCAGTTCAGAAAATTTCTGAGAATGGCAGAATTCTGTAGAATATGGATTTAGAACTTGGGTTAATTACCATGTCTTTGCATGGAGCTTTAAAAGGCCCTGACACAGACCCACTCTGCTAGCAGGGGAACTACAAAAGGCATTCCAAAGAATTAAAGAGTTTTTGACAGAAGCTCCAGCAATAGGAATCCCCAACTTGAGTAAACCATTCACCCTGTTTATAGCAGAAAAGCAGGGGGTTGATCTCTAGGAGTATGGCCTCGACCATTGGATGCCCTTTCATGACCAGTGGGCTATTTTTCTAAATAGCTAGATTCAGTGGCTACAGGGTGGCCTGCATGCTTAAAGGCTGTTGCTGCTACAGCATTCTTGATGGATGTAGTCACCAAGAAAACTTTGGGTCAGCCAATTGAAGTTTAAACTCCACACCAGGTACAAGAGGTCTTAGAAATTAAAGGACTTCAGTGGCTAACAGGAGGGGATCTTACAAAATAGCAGGCCCTATTGTTAGACTTGCCCGAGATAACTCCTAATGTGTGCCATGTCCTCAAACCAGATATTCTTGCCACCTGGGGATACTGAAGAGTTAACTCACTCTTGTGTGGAAACTATAGAACCAGTGTATCTAGCAGGCCTGATCTACAAGGTGAGTCTCTAGAGAATCCAAATGTTGAATGGTTTACTGATGGAAATAACTACATGAAGGAAAGTATATGCCATAATGGATCATACCCAGGTGATAGAAGGTCAAGCATTGCCAGGTAATACTTCATCTCAAAAGACTGAGCTTATTGGTTGAAGGAGAGCCTTGCAAATAGGAAAAGGCCAGTGAGACTCCAAATATGCTTTCCTTGTGTTACATGCAAATGAAGCAGTTTGGAGAGAAAGAGGCTTATTGACTGCAAAGAAAGCCCCTGTTAAATATGAAAGGAGATATTAGTTCTATTTCAGGCAGTACTAGAACCATCAGAAGTAGCTGTCATTCACTGTAAGGGGCATTAGAAGGAAGACAGCCATGTTATCAAGGGTAATGTGCTTGTAGATAAAGCAGCAAGTGAGCTGCTCCACAGAAAGTTCTAGAAATGGTTCTAATACCTCAGCCTATAATAATGGCTAAAGAGCCTCGCTATACTGAGTCTGAGATTGAATGGGCCCAACAACAGGGTTATACTAAAAATACAAGTGGATAGTGGATTTTAAATCATAAAGTTATGCTTCCAATGGCCTCTCAATGGAAAATTATTGAAGAAATACATGACTACCCATTTGGGAAGAGAAGCTCTAATACAAATAGTCTCTCTCAAGTGTTTGGAGGAAAAGGACTGAGTGTGTCGTAAGAAAAGTAACTCATTCTTGTCCCCTTTGTTTACAAAATAACCCTGGTGGTCATGTAAAACCACCTTCTTTACTGAACCCTGTGTAAAGGAGAGGAACATACCGATGTGAAGATTGGCAGATTGATTTTACTAATGTGCCTCCAATGAATAATTACAAATACCTTCTGTTTTTTATTGATACTTTCACAGGATGGATAGAAGCTTACCCAACTAGAACATAAAAGGCACAAGAGGTATCCAAACCCTTGCTGAAGGACATTGCGACATGCCTTGGACTCCCACATCACTACAGAGCGACAATGGCCCTTCACTGGGCTTTTCAGCTAGACCAGAATGCCTTGTGCACTGAATCTGAGGTCACTTCGTGATATTTACAGCGATTGTCATTCTATGAGTCTGCTGTATGGACTGCTTTCCATGTTGAGGCACTTTTCCTCTTCAACACTATCTATATTATTACCAAACGCTTAAAATGTTAGTTTTACCATCCTGCTCAAGGAACTTTGTGATTCCATGACAATTTTTCAAACTCTAACCTTAGAAGTAAGTCTGTAGGAATTGTATGCATAATTATACAGATGAATAATCTCTTTGTAGTACCTGAGAAGATGAAAATAGACATGGCTCTTCATGAGCTTAATTATCCTTAAGCATGTGACTTGGATACATCGCATTAGTTATAATTTTGACACCTTAGAGTATCCATTTGTACACAAAATAGCATCCACTATTGTAACCAACCTATAAAGGGAGCTTTCAAGTTATCTTTTTTTTTCATATCTTTTTAACCAACATAAGGCCAAAATATCCTACCAAAGAAAAAAGAAAACACTGCTTAGTCTAAGAAACATCATTCCATACTGCCACATAATTCCTGGGGTATCGAACCTCAAAGGCCCCACAAATACTGATGCAAAGCCAAAAAAAAAAAAAGACTAAAATTAAAAAAAAATGGAAATCAAAGAAGTCCACAACTGGCATGAAGCCAAAAATTTTAAACATACTGACTAAAATGAAAAACTTAAATAAAAAGTCATTCTGCTAATCAGGCATAGGAGCATGTGACCAGCCACAAGGGCTGCCATCTTGGGGTGGGGTCTATTGCTCATTTTCCAGTAAGAGTGGAAGTCCTAATGGGGGCTACTATCTTTGCAAGCATGTGTTTATAATGGAGGCCACCATATTGGGGCAGAATTCCTAATGGGGGCTAACATTTTGGTAAACATGTGTTTTTGATGGACACCAACTTATTGGGGTTGAAGTCCCACCCACCAAGACAGAAAGTAGTACACCTGCCATATTTGGAGTCCCACCTTCATGATGCTATCATAGTTGCTAGGCAACAGGGCCTGTTCCTCACCAGAAATAAGCAAATGAATTGTCATCTAGTATGTCTGATTGAAAATCAAAAACTGAGGCAAAGCAATAACAGTCGGATAACAGACTTCAAAATTGATTGTCATCTTAATATCCAATATTATATGCAGTTTGAAATTAAAAAGTATGGCCGGCGCCGCAGCTCACTAGGCTGATCCTCTGCCTTGCGGCGCTGGCACACCAGGTTCTAGTCCCGGTCAGTGCGCCGGATTCTGTCCCGGTTGCCCCTCTTCCAGGCCAGCTCTCTGCTGTGGCCAGGGAGTGCAGTGGAGGATGGCCCAAGTCCTTGGGCCCTGCACCCCATGGGAGACCAGGAGAAGCACCTGGCTCCTGCCATCGGATCAGCGCGGTGCGCCGGCCGCAGCGCACCAGCTGTGGCGGCCATTGGAGGGTGAACCAGCGGCAAAGGAAGACCTTTCTCTCTGTCTCTCTCTCTCACTGTCCACTCTGCCTGTCAAAAATAAAATAAAATAAAATAAAATAAAAAGAAAGAAAAGAATTTAAAAAGTACTTTTCACTTACAACATTTTTCTTCTTATTTTTTTTCTAATAATCCAGGCACCTTTCTTACCATGATAGAACTTAGCAATTTCCTGATTCACTGTTACTCTCCTTAAACGGATCCCTTACTTGGCTGGAAAATGCTACTGAGGCTACAGAAGATTCAGTGATATGGATCAGTCATGGATCAGTCATGCCAAAATATTCTCCAGAATGAAGCAGAAAAACAAACAGGCATTTCTGGACAGTTTTTTTTTTTTTTTTAAACTAATACATCTGCATGTATTCACAAATGCACACATTTGCATTTCAATAGTTTTTACTAAATATTTCGGATTGAACCAAGAAACACAACTGTATTATGAAAAAATTATATGTACTCGAAAACACAAAAATATACCACCTGCATAGAAATCATTTCATTGATATCCCCAGATGTTCTTACCAGAAACTCTGCTCTCTCTCTTCTACTCTCAGGCACGAAATCCCTAATTCTTCCACTAACACAACCTATGTGTTAATAGTCCCAAGTCATATTTCCTAGTCTGATAATTACAGAGCAATCATTCCATTAGAATTGTTTAGGCCAAATTGAAATAAAATTGTGATTTTTTTTTACATTAGAAGTAGGTCTTTCTAATAAATCTGAATCTAGTCCTACCATACGGCCTCAGAATTTACCCAAAGGAATTGAAATCAGCAAATAAAAGAGTCATAGGTACCTCCATGTTTATTACAGCTCAATTCACAATAGCCAAGACATGGAATCAACCTAAATGTCCATCAACAGAAGACTGGATAAAGAAACTATGGGATATGTACTCTGTGGAATACTATACAGCCGTTAAAAATAAAATCCAGTCATTTAGAGCTAAATGGATGAATCTGGAATATTTCATACTTAGTGAAATAAGCCAGTCCCAACGGGACAAATATCATACATTCTACCTGATCTATGACAACTAAAAGAGCACCTAAAAGAAACTTGTAAAAGTGAAACTGATACTATGAGAAGCACTTACATGAACAGCCCTTGTCTGACTGTCAAGGAACAGTTTATCATTTGATTTTATTTATTTATTTATTTATTTATTTTTATTCTTTTTTTTCTCTACTTAATACCATTGGTTGAACTTCTTAATTAAAATAGAACTAATCAAAGATGTATTAAGTCATTTGAAAATAGATCCCAGTTAAAAATAAGAGTGGGAATGAGAGAAGGAGAAACTTTACAGATCAGCACACATTCCAACAGACTTAGTCTTAATGGTAAAGCTAAAAACTTGCCATGAGACTCCAAATTCCATTTAGCTGGGTGGCACTAATCCCATCTTATATGATAAAGTAATCATATTAAGTATGGATTTGATCATATAGATAGGATTAAGTGTCAAAGGAATCGCATAAATAAGACCAAGTGTCTGTTACTAACAATAGATAGAATTACAAAGGAGAGAAAGTTCCAACATGGAAAGCAGTCCACTTAGCAGACTCATTTAATGACAAAAGCCCTGAACAGCACTCTGACCTCAGAATCAGCCCCTAAGACATTCAGATCTGACTGAAAATATCATGAGAGCATTTAGGGCATGGAAACCAAGACATAGTGGCAAAAATGGTTCTGCTTGAAAGATCTCTGTGAGTGAGACCCCAGTGGAAAGAAGGGGCCATCAAAGGAGGATGTACTTTTCTCTAAAGGGAGGAGAGAACTTCCACTTTCCATATGCTTCTATCTAAAAGCTGCTGAAGTCGGGGAACTCAAAAGGCTTCCATAGCATTCACAGCTCATGGCAAGAGCCTCGGGTGATCATTGATGTCATAAATAAGAGTGCCAGTTATTAAATCAACAACAGAAATCATTGTGCACTTGCTTCCCATGTTGTACCTTTGTCCTTAATGAGATGTACTATGATAATTATTGGTAAAACTTGTCTTCAAACTGTGCTTTATAATTTGTGTGCCTATGTGGGTGCAAATAGGTGAAATCTCTACTTAGTATAGAGTTGGTCTTCTGTATATAAAATCATTAAAATGAATCTTAATGGAAAATGGAATGGAAGAGGGAGTGGGAGGTGGTGTGGAAGTGAGGTGGGAGGGAGGGGATGGGAGGGGGAAGAATCACTATATCCCTAAAATCTGTACATCAAAGAAGGAGGTACCTTTCTCTGAAGGGAGGAGAGAACTTCCACTTTGACCATGGCCTTGTCTACATATGATCA
Organism: Oryctolagus cuniculus; assembly: GCF_964237555.1. Taxonomy (NCBI): domain Eukaryota; kingdom Metazoa; phylum Chordata; class Mammalia; order Lagomorpha; family Leporidae; genus Oryctolagus; species Oryctolagus cuniculus. Next base: position 14,122,902 of record NC_091436.1, on the reverse strand, counting down.
GAGTCAGTGAACTCAGGGGGCTTCCATAGCCTTGGCAGCTCATGACAAGACCCTAGGGTGATTACTGATGCCATAAACAAGAGTGTCAATTTGTTAAGTCAACAACAGGAGTCACTGTGCACTTACTCCTCATGTAGGATCTCTGTGCTTAGTGTGCTGTACATTGAGATTTAATGCTATAACTAGTACTCAAACAGTATTTTTCACTTTATGTTTCTGTGTGGGAGCAAACTGTTGAAATCTTTACTTAATGTATGCTAAACTGATCTTCTGTATACAAAGAGAATCAAAAATGAATCTTGACATGAATGGAAGGGGAGAGGGAGTGGGAAAGGGGAGGGTTGCAGGTGGGAGGGACGTTACGGGGGGGAAGCCATTGTAATCCATAAACTGTACTTTGGAAATTTATATTCATTAAATGAAAGTTTAAAAAAATCTGTACATATGAAATTTGTATTCATTAAATAAAAGCCTTAAAAATGAGAGTTAAGAGGGCATCTTCAAAAGTTTGGTGTTTTTGTTCCTTTTTAATAATGAAATATTGCAAATACTTATGAAATAAATTCTTAAACAATTTCTCTCAGTTCCATGCCCCTGAAGCACCTCATGCTAAAAATTGGTGTATATCATTCCATAGACTTATCTTGTGCTCATACAAATATGTCAGCACATGCACACACACACACACACACACCACTTATTTGTTGCTTGATTGTTGCTCAAACTATTGCAATGGTGTTATCTGCAGAAATATCATATAGAAAAATGCTGCTGTAATCATGCTTATTGAAGCGGCCATGGAATTAGATAGTTGAGGAAGGAAGATACGTGAAGACAGTGAAAGGAATGATGAGAAAATGAAAAGTGTCAGAGACAGCATTAATGCAGTATTACTTCTAACAGAAATAATGGGAGAAAGTGAGCAAAGCTGTTAAGGAAATAAAACCACTTGAATAAGTTCATAGCAGTGACTAGAGTAGTTCTTACAAAGCTGTGGAGAGGCAGTTAAATACTACGGAAACACACTGAGTCCTGCACCTGATAAACAGTGAGCTTATGATTTTACATATCTGTCTTTGTGTACTTTCTTAGATCACCAAGTTTTTTTTTAAGTTACTTTTGTGAAATCTTTGTAAGATAATTTGCAGATTTCCATTTCTTCTTGAGTTTACATACTAACTTGATTTGACATAATCTGACAAATTGTTGAATCTCTGTTCCATTTTGCCAGAGTAACATAAAACTCATATAATTTAATCATACAATTAAAACAATAGGACTGCTGAAAGTAAATGACAAACTTAGGGCTTAGAAAATAAAACACCTAATTTTAATTTTAAACTTTATGCTAAACATATCAATGTTAACCACTTGAGGCAAGTTAATAACTAACTTATACAACCATTTGATATTGTTTTGTTTAAACAAATCACATTCTAGTAATTGTACTGAAAACTTCATTAAAAAGGAATTAAGTTTTAATCCAAACCTAGATAAATCCCATATGTCTTCTTGCAAATACCAAACCAATATTTTAACTACAGGAGGAAGTTGTTATATTTGGATAACTTAGCTTTTCAGTTTAGTGTTCAGTATAACTAGTGTATTGGTGCCAAACAATTTAAGGTGTTTTTGTCATTACAAATGTAATATACAAATGAAGAGAGATCTTCCACCTGCTGATTTACTCCCCAAATGGCCACAAGAACGAGGGCTGGGTCAGGCCATTCAGGAGCCAGGAGTCAGGACATCTGAGTCTCCCACATAGTTTCAGGTGCCCAAGAACTTGGGCCATTAACCACTGCCTTACCAGGTACATCAGAAGGGAGTAGCCTTGGCTCAAATTGGAGCCCGTATTGGATGTAGGCTTTTCTGGATGCTCTCTCTTCATCTAATCTTAATTATTTCATAAACGCACCACCTCTAAGCACCATGATTGTGTTAAGTTTCCATCCTCTTCTTACTATTAACTTAGGACATTAGAGTTCAAAGTCTGACATGAATTCTGGAGGCAAATCATATTCTAGTCATAGGAAACCGCGCCCCCCCCCCCCAAAAATGCATTCTTCTGGCATTCAGTGCATAATGCCTCTCCCTTGAAACTATTCTTTTCCGAGACTCCTGATCTGTGGTTGGCGAAGACTTGTCTGTCTCCAAAATGCTTTCAGAGTATTTTTCCCATTATCTTGGCCTGTCTGTCCTTACTAACCCCTTACCAAACAGTCCTTCCACTGTCACTTTTCTCCCCCGAAAACGCTTTTATTCCCTACCACATGGCCAGGGTAAAAACTGTCCAATTTTTTCCACTCTCTTTCCTTTTAATAATAAGTTCAGTTCTCTCTTTAAATCATCCCTTCACTCTTTCATTGTACTGTGACTGGTTAAAAGTAGCTGTGCAACTGCCTGAATGCTTTGCTGCTTTGAAATCTCCTTCACCAGATAAATTAGTTCATAACACTTTCTGTCTGAAATGCAGTTTAATGAAATTTCAATTTGTATAAAAGATTAGCCTTTTAAGCAAAACATTTCTCTCACTGCTAAGGAGCAATAACCCAAATCTTCCATGAAGAAAATGACAACTCCACATTTCTTGATGCATTCCGGGAAGTACAACATTAATTTTCTCTGGAAGAATCAAACAGGAAGACACTCATTACTGTGTCTGGGATGTGCAAGTGGAAGAATGGCAGCACATAAGTGAGGCATACCCAGGATCCACTGGCCTCAGAGGCCCTCACAGTCCAGAGGTGAACACAGCCAGACAGCTAAGACGGGAACTGGGCTGCTTTAGGACAGCAAGCCCATTCCCAGGGAGACCAGTAAGGCTTGGCTACTGGCTTTCTGGCAGGTCTGCAAAATTCCTTGTGGTGTCATCCTCATAACTTCTCCCAGGGAATGCAGCATCTTTTCTTCTCAGTTACCTCTTATTTTGAGCATTAATTTGAAAGGCACAAAGAGAAAAGGAAAGAATTTCCATCTGCTAGTTCACTCCTCAAATGCCTGACACAACCAGAACTGGGGTAAGGCTGAAGCTGGGAGCTGGGAGCTCAGTTCAGGTATCTAACAAGTGTGGCAAGGTCTCAACTACTTCAGCCATCACTGCTGCCTTGCAGGGTCTACATTAGCTGAGTACCACACCAAGGTGCCCTAATTTGAGATGTGGGAGTCTTAACTAGCATCTTAGCCACTAGGCTCACTGCCTGCTCCATTTCTCCCTTAAAAAATTATTTATTTATTTTCATTTATTTGAAAGGAAGAGACAGAGAGACAGAGACACAGACAGAGAGATCATCCATCACTGATTCTCTCCCCAAATGCCTGCAATAGCATGCTGGGCCATACTGAAGCCAGGATCCAGGAACTCAACTTAGGTTTTCCACATGTGAGTAGAAGGGATTCAAGTACTTGAGCCACCCCCTGATGCCTCCCAGGATATGCAATAGTAGGAATCTGGAATTAGAAGCAGAGCCAGAACTCAAACCCAGGTACCCCAGAATGGAATGTGGCTGTCCAAACATGCATTTTAACTGCGTTTGCCAAATGCCCACCCCCAGTTCATCACTTTTAATTCACTCTCCCTTAACAGCTTAAGGCAAGGATACAGTGAGGCTAACTGCCTTTCTATCATGTAATTTGAATTACTTTTAGTCCAAACTTGAATAGAATCCTTATCTGTAGCTGAGACCTCATCAACACAGACTTTCTATCAGTCTGTCATTCTATACGTGTGTGTGTGTGTGTGTGTGTGTGAGCGAGCATACTGGAGGCAATCTCTAAGTTCTCTTTCCAATTTTTTATTCTGAGTCCTCCCAAGAATTTTATCTAACTCTTTATTTGCAGCATTATAGGTTTTCTGTAGCCTTCTGTAACTTTTCCAACCTCTGGCAGAAACCTAATTACAAAACTGGCTTCCTATTTTTAGCTATAGTTTATAACGATCCTGACTTCATTGACAATGTTCTGTATTAGCTTTCTTTTTACTCCAATTAAATATCTAAGGCAGGCTTACATTATAAAGAAAAAGAATTTAGTTTGGCTCTCAATTCTGGAGGCTCATAGTTCAAGACTAGACAGAATCCATTGATTTATACTCTGACTACATCATTCTTGTTAGCAAATGCACAAAATGGCACAAGGCATCATACAACAAGAGATAAGGAGCATGTGTGTCCATTTATTTCTCTGTTATCATCTCTCAAGGATAAAGTCCCCAGGATACAATCACTCTGTATCCTAATGACTCAATCTAATCTTAATCACTTCCCAAAGGCTGCACATTTAAATAACATAATTTGATTAACTTTTCACTATTTTAATAATACTGACATATTGTTTTGAAGTTTAAAATCCTGCATAGATTTAGGGGCCAACTTGTATTCAAAACAGAGCAATATCATCCCACTCCCATGAGGTCCATAAGATTTTTGTAAAAGATTCAGTGGAAATCTTATGGGAATATTTGTTTTTCTCTTGCTGTTTCAATATTCTTTTAGTTTTATTACAGTGTGTTAGCCTCCTTGTGTTGCTCCTGGTTGAAGTCCATTAAGCTTTCTAGATTCAGATGTCCATTTCCTTCTTCAGATTTGTGAAGTCTTATGAAATTATTTCTTCCCATTTGTTCTCTGTCTCTCTTTCTTCCACTGATACGATCATAATGCATATTTTTAATAACTTCATGATTTCCAATAAATCCCTTTGGCTTTCTTCATATTTCTTCACACCATTTTCATTTTTTTCTCTTCTGACAGGTAATTTCAACTGACCTATTTTCAAGTATGCTGATATTTTCTTCTTTATCCAGTCTGCTATTTAGCACTTCCAGTGGTTTTTTTTTTCTTTCATTTACTGTATTCTTTAGCTCCATGATTTCTATTTAGTTTTTTATTATTGATTCTATCTCATTGATGATATTCTTATTTGGTTAATATGGTGTTTTCCTGATTTTACATATCTGTCTTTGTGTACTTTTTTAGATAACCAAGTTTTTTTAAGTTACTTTTGTAAAATCTTTGTAAGGTAATTTGTAGATTTCCATTTCTTTTGGTAAATTTCTGGAGGTTTATCTTTTTTCATTTGATTTGCCAAACTTTCCCTTTTTCTTCATGTTCTTTGTTGTTTTGTTTTGTTTTTTGCTAGGCTTTGAGCATTTACAGTTTTATAGTTTGGATTCATAAAGAAAAAACATTTTCAGCAATAAACCAAACTAAAAATTTTGGAGGATCCTTGACCTTTTCTGGGGAGGGTCTTCTCTTGACCTGTGTCTCTAAGTTTCCAAGTCGAGAGGCTGGGAAGAGCAGGCTGACTTCTTTTTCTAGGATCCCGTGTTCTCTTCATCCTTCATGTCTGTCTACTGTCTCCTGAGTTTTCTGGCAATTCAAGAAGCCCCAGGTACCTCATTTGCACCTAGTATCATCCATGTGCTGAAAGTACACCAGCTTTCATTCAGAGCTCTAAGTCATAAAAAATAGAGACCGGACCCTTGAACTGGGCCCCAAAAGCAGGATATTAGATCCATGTTATACTTCTCTCTTTATCTCAAGAGAAGTTTTCAATGACATGCTTTTACTAATTTCTCTGACTTGTATTATATTATCTTAAAGGCTATTGTAGGAAAAATACAACAACTTTTCTTATCCTCTAATTGAAACTCTTCCTGATTTTGTGATTGGTTGATGTGTTACAATTTCTTAATTCCTTTCTGGAATTATCCAAAGGCTTTTATGGCATATATTGCTAATTCAGAGGATGACTTTCCATATTCCTATGTGGAGGAAGTAACAAGAACTTCAAAAAATATTAGCTGCCTGTTCTTAAAGCTTAACTCAATGTGTACCTAGAATTAGATTTTATTTTATTATAAGTATGTTAGATTTCCTTTTATATCTGCCAACTTAAATAGTATAATGTGTTAATTTAAAAATTATCATTGAAATAAAATTAACTGATGAATTTTTAAATTACCAAGCTAAATATCTCATCATCAAGGAGGGTTCAATTTTCCATTATATTTTAATGACCTTAAATTGTACTAGGTTATACCATTAGCATGAACAGCATATAGCTATAAACAGTCTGTATGTAATACAAAGAATATGATATACATTAGCTTTTGACTTCAATTTTTTGTTATAAATGTATATCATTACAGTATTGGAAAGAAATCTTGGTGGTCATCAACAGTAGAAAGTCAACACACAAGAGGAGTCTCGGTAGAGGGAAGATTTTGCATTTTAATTCTGTTAAATCAGGGATGATTGGTCAATACAGGCTACCAGCTAAAATGAATCTCCCTAACCAAGAGAAAGAAAGCATGAATAATCTGTACATACCGGCATTTGAACCATTTTCTTTTGAAAAAGTGACTCCATTTTAATTAAATTGCACAGGAAGTCCTGGGCTTTAACAGAATAGCTACCTTATCTATTTTACAAACTTTTGTAAGAATCAATTAAGATACTAAAATAACATTGGATCAGGATGTTTTATATAAATGCCATACTAGAATGCCTGAGTTCATGCCCCACCTCTACTTCTGATCCAGCTTCCTGCTAATGTGCACTCTGGAAGTCAGCAAATTATGGTGCAAGGGCTTAGGCCCCTGCCACACATGTGAAAGACCCAGATGGGGTCCTAGAATCCAGCCTTAAGCCTGGCTCAGCCATAACTATTGAGGGTATTTGGAAAGATAATCAATGGATAGAGATTTGTCTCACTTTCTCTTGCTCTTCTTTCTATCATATTTTTATTTTATTTTTATTATTTTACTTATATTTCTCAAAATATAAAATATAGCATTTATAAATTTTTGGCAAGTGAAAAACAAACTTTATAAACTGAATATATCTTACAATGTAAGTTTTTTTTATAAGTCTATGAACAGATTCTATGGTCTTCAATTAAAGGAAATCCAGATAAAATGAAAATGACCTCATTCTATACTGCTTATCAGATAAAAGTAGTGTACATGTGCCAAGAAATTATTCATCAAAAACCTGAATGCACAGGGAGGAGTTTTTTATCTAGGAGAATAAAAAGGATAACCAGGCTTGCCACAGCTATTATACAACTGATATTTCTGATAACAAAAGAAATCATTTCTGCAGTCTAATTCTTTGAGGCAAATCTTCTCTGTAACTAAGTCAACAATGTTATCATATTCTTAAGAATCAACATTTATTTTTTTCTTTTTATTTTAATTCAATTTTTAAACATTTTTGACAACTGTGTATGACATGTTGCCAATGTCAACTACCATGATTAGGAAAGTTTGAGTCACCAAGTTCAACACAAAAAATAGAACTGATATTTTAAAATAATCTCTAAGGCTTCCATTCTTTTGGCCCAAATAAAATCCTAATATTTGAATTAGAAATCATTACTTAAGTTTCTTTTTCACTCTAAATAGATATTTATTTTCTTAATTGGAACACAAATGTAAATTAAAATGTGTGTTTAAATGATACTATCAAAAATCTTTCATTTATAGGGCCGGCGCCGCGGCTCACTAGGCTAATCCTCCGCCTTGCGGCGCCGGCACACCGGGTTCTAGTCCCGGTTGGGGCGCCGGATTCTGTCCCGGTTGCCCCTCTTCCAGGCCAGCCCTCTGCTGTGGCCAGGGAGTGCAGTGGAGGATGGCCCAGGTGCTTGGGCCCTGCACCCCATGGGAGACCAGGAAAAGCACCTGGCTCCTGGCTCCTGCCATCGGATCAGCGCGGTGCGCCGGCCGCAGCGCGCCGGCCGCGGTGGCCATTGGAGGGTGAACCAGCGGCAAAAGGAAGACCTTTCTCTCTGTCTCTCTCTCTCACTGTCCACTCTGCCTGTCAAAAAAAAAAAAAATCTTTCATTTATAAATATCATACAGTTCAGGCTTCCATAAAAAAATCTGTAGACTCAGTGATTTAAACAACAAACATTTATTTCTTACAGTGCTCAAGATCAGAGTGCAGGTTGATTCTGCCACTGGTGAGAGGTAATGGGCAGTTGGATGCCTTCTCATTGCATTTCACAAAGCAGAAAGAGAAAGAAAAATGAGCTGTCTCTTGTCTTTCCTTATAAGGGCACAGATTCCATCAAGAGGGCTCCAGTTTCATGACTTAATTCCAGATACTGGGGACTAAGGTTTCAGCCTGTAGATTCAGTCCACTGACATAACACTCAGAAAGACTACAGTATGACTGAGCAGATTCAACTCAGGGGAAGGTATTGTTATTCATTTGCCAATTGTCTGATATTTCATAGTTTGCTTCTAATATGAAAAGTAATGGAATGTTATATTTAAGACTGGGTAATAAAATATTGTGGTTTCTTTCTTATTTTGCATGCTTCCTATATGTAGGCATGATTCATGCTGTGAAATGTTTTGTTTTGTTTTTGATAAGTCCACATGAGAAGAAATTCAGAGTCAGGGGAGCTCTGAGCAGCAGTCAGAAAAGAACCAAGGTGCTAAGTTCACTGGGTGTTGAGGACCTTAACCATATCTGAGCTTGGAAACAGGTCCTTTCCCAGCAAGCCTTCAGTTATCCTCACAGGTATCCCCTCTGTGTATACTGGTGTGTCCTGGCCATTGCACAGTTGTCAGACCCTGAGAGGCATCCCACAGTGCTATTGGATATACTACTCCACAGTTCAGTAAGAAAACCTGAAGTACAGGAACTAACATGAACAGCTAGTTATACACAAATCTGCCTTTGGAAGAGCCAAGTGAGAGATCAACTGATTGACTTTAGTGTAAGAAAAGATGAATTGAAGAAGGCAAGAAGGATAGAGTTGTCCAACACCAAGCAACACAACATGGAAAAAGACATTCTCCTACCAGGGATAGAGAAAGGGAATGAGGTCTGGTCCATGATATGAAGCCCAGTACCAGGCTTGACACACTGAAATGCAGGAATGGACGGAGTCCCATGGTCCCAATTCCCAAGCCAACATCTGAGGATTAAACCTATGGAATCACATTTAGTTTAACAATCAAGGGAGTTTCTCCACAAGCCCCAGGCAGAATAGTGTGTAGGAAGACCCCTAGCTCAGCTGTAGTGCAGGAAAGTGGGCGCAGAACAGTATATTGCAATACAAAGGAATACAGGGTGGCCTTATGAAGGAGGAAAGTAAACACACATTTGACTTTCCGTCTCTTGGTATCAACCCTGAAACAAAGACACTTTGCTCAGTGGGGAAAGGTTAAGCAAAAGGACAACACCTGAGGCATTCACTGCTGGAGAATCCTGAGGTCTTCACCGGCCCTGACCCCAGCTTAAGGAACTGACAGGTTAGCACATTGCATTTCCCTAGAGAAACAGCCCAGCCCTCGTTGTGTCCTTTCACCCAGGCTTTGGCTACAGAATGACACCCTAAAATTCCACCCACGTGGAGCTGGACCCTTTGAAGGAGCTGAGCAGCTCAGCTTAACAGTTCCCCTGACTCAGCCTTGTGACCAGCCCATCCCCAACATTGCCCCCAGGAAGTATTTGAGCAGCATATACCCAATGGTTCTACCTGCAGAGGCCCCCAGAAAAGATAGGAAGCCCTGCTCACATAATGTTGGCCTCAGGAATCATCCAGGAAGTCCGGCCAATCCTCCTCCTACTGCCTTGGAAGCAACAAGGTGGCCCAAGCTGGTAAGTTGCAGACTCTTGGTCTGGGGAAGCAACTGAACCGAAGCTGTGGGTGACTTGTCCCACAAAGGCACAAGGAAGTAGATGTACTAGTCCTTGCCATCCACTCAGAACCCACAGGAAGCTGACAAGAAGGCTTTCTCAATGTCTCTAGGAAATGGCCCTACCCACCCTCGCATGGCCCCAAAAAGCTGTTGAGTATCCCATTCTCAGAAACTGAATACCTGAGAAGCACAGACTCAGGCCAAACCAGCCCCTTCGGCCTCAGAAAGCATCTGGACCACTCTATGACAGATCAGTCCCAGGGTTCCCTGGGAAGCTACCTCGAGACCCTCAGAGACTGACAGGTATCCCCTCTGTGTATACTGGTGTGTCCTGGCCATTGCACAGTTTTCAGACCCTGAGAAGCATCCCACAATGCTATTGGATATACTACTCCACAGTCATCTGGGCACATTTGCAAATGACCAACAGAAAATTTGGGTTATCTTACACTCAAAGATGGTGCATTATGCCCAGAGCTGCATAGAAGCAACCCGATCTACAGGAGCTTTATTCCAGCTGATTGTACAAGCTCACAATCCCTGCAGCATGCGACGCTGAGATCCATAGACACCAGTAACCTTGATTTCAGCATCTGGAACCACAGGAAACTACAGGATTACACTAGAGTGTCGAGCTGGAACCAAAGCCAAAAACAGTATGTTCAATTGACACTCTAGTCCACATCATCATCAGAAAGTCTTTTACCGTAAGGCTACCCTATAAAATTGGTAGAAACAACTGATCTGCCAGTTGCTCAGAAAACAACATAGAGACTCAAGAAGCATTTAGAAAAATATGTCTACAAGGGAACACAATAAATCTCTAGCAACAGTCAACAATGAAATGGAAATTGACAAATTGCTTGACAATATTCAAAAGCATGACTTCAAAAAAATTAGAGATACAAACAAGGGAATACAGACACAATTCAATAAAATTTAAAAGATAAATCATGATTTGAATGAGAGATTCAGCAAAGAGATAAAGATAATAAAAAAGAGCTAATTAAAAAACTTGGAGTTAAAGAATGTAAGAAATGAGGTTAATCCTCGGCCTGCGGTGCCAGCATCCCACATGGGCACCGGTTTTAGTCTCGGTTATCCTCTTCCAGTCCAGCTCTCTGTTGTGGCCTGGAAAAGCAGTGGAGGATGGCCCAGGTGCTTGTGCCCCTGCAACTGCGTGGTAGACCAGGGAGAAGCACCTGGCTCCTGGCTTTGGATTGGCACAGCTTTGTCCATTGCGGCCATTTGGGGAGTGAAACAATGGAAGGAAGACCTTTCTTTCTGTCTCTCTCTTTCACTGTCTCACTGTAATTCTATCTGTCAAATAAATTTTTAAAAAAAGTATGGTTGAGAGCCTCAATAGCTGAAATGTGCAGGAAGAGAAAAATAATGTCTTAGGTAGAAGATGGATGTTTTGATACAACCCAACAACCTAGACACCACCATGGTCACCCTGCCCTCACAAAAAGAGAAATTTAAAAGAGCAAATAAAGCATTTGAGACCAATAAATAAATTACTGCATAAAAAGTATTACAGAAAGAGAAAGATTGGGGAGGGCTGGGTGGGGGTAAGGCATAGAAAACCTATTCAGTGAAAAATTGTTGAAGACTTTCTAGATTTTGTGAAACATAGGACTATCCAAGTCCAAGAAAGATGATGGGATTCTTTTTATATTTGAAAAAAAAACTTCTCCAAGTAGTATTATAGTCAAGCTTTCAAAAGTAATAAACAAAGAAAATTCTAAAAACAAGAGAATAGAGTTAAGTCGCTTACAAGGGAATCCTCTTTAGATTATTGGCAGACATTTTATTTGAAACCTTACAGAACAAGAGATTGTAATGAAATATGCAAAGCTTAAAAAAAGTTCCAGTTATTATTACTATATGCTACAATATTATCCTTACAAACTGAAGGAAATATAAAGATTTTCCATGACAACAAAAACTGAAGGAATTTTTCATCACCAGACAAGCCCAACACCAAGTATTTAATGGAGTTCTATATTAGAAATCAAAGAGTGATAACTACTCTCCTAAGAATATGTCAAAGTACATTTCTCAAAAGTATAGTACATAAAAAAAGAAAACATAGAAGAAAGTTATAATGATTCAATTATTATTTTTACTTTATATGATCCAATTTACTATGCATTTAGTAAAGAAATTTTCACCTTATTAATTAGGATTTTGGTCCTATAATTCTTTAGTACTCACTAGATTTTGATATGATTATGTTGAACTCCTTACATAAATTGGGGGAGCATATGACCCTTCAGTATTTTTAAAAAAATATTATTGTTCTTAAGCCATCTTTAAACGTTTAGTAGAATTCATTAGTGAAACTATTTAGACTTTTATTATCAATTATTATTTTGTAAGTAATTCATAAGTATCTCAAGTGGGGAGTTTTTGAAATTTAACTTCTTAAATACATTTAGGACTATTAAATTTTTTCTTTCCATGACATTTTTCTAAACATGTTTCTGAAGAAATATGTGCAACTCAACTCAAATAAGCTGCCAAAATTCTTAGCATAAAATTACTTAACATCCTTAAAATTGCTTAAAATCCAGAAATCTCTCTGCTGAGTATGTATCAAAGGAAATGAAAGCAGTGTGTCTATGGACACATGTTTATTACAAGTCTTATTCACAATAGGTTGGGCCATGGAGTAAATTTAAATGTCTGTTAACAGGGGCTAGTGCTCTGGCATAGAAGATAAAGCTGCCATCTTCAGTGCTGGCATTTTGTATGGGCACCGGTTCAAGACCCAGCTCTCCACTTCCAGTCCAGCTCTTTGCAATGGCCTGGGAAAGCAGTAGAAGATGCCCCAAGTCCTTGGACCCCTGCACCCACTTGGGAGCCCCAGCTTCAGATTGGCTCAGCTCTGCTGTTGTGGCCATTTGGGGAATGAATCAGTTGATAGAAGACTTCTCTCTTTCTCTCTCTGTAACTCTTTCTTTCAAATAAATAAATAAATCTTTAAAAAAAATTCTGTTAACAGATGAATAAAGAAAATGTGGTGAATATACACACAATAGACTACTTCTCATCTGCAAAAAAAAAGATGAAATCATTTCATTTGCAAAAGCATAGATGAACATTGGGTACATTGTTAGATGAAGTCAATCATATGCAGAAAGACAAATACTGCATGATCTCACTCGTATTTGGATTCTAATAAAGGTTGATCCATGGAGGCTGAGGGTAGAACATCAGTTTCCAGAGGATGGAGAAGGCTGAGAATTGGTGGACAGTGGTAGAAGTTATTCAACATACGCAATGGTAAAGTTATTTATGAGGATCAAGATCTGTTGTTCTATGGAACAATATGATAATCATACTTAAAAATAATGTATTGTGTATTTCAAAATATCTGGAATAGAGGATGTTTAGTATTCTCAGTATAAACAAATGATAAATATTTAGTGCTAGATATAGTAATTACTTTAAAAATCCCATTCTGTATACAAGGGCACTTCAAAAAGTTCATGGAAGTAGAATTAAAAGATGTTTATTTTGGTCCCAACATTTTTGAAAGCAATACATAGCTTTCTTCATACAATACTCTTTCAATGAAACTTTTGGAGAACCCTCATAAATGTAGAAAATACTGCAATGAACCTCATAAATACGTGTAATTATATGTTAATCAGAAATAAAACTAAAAGGGAAAAAGGAAAGAAATTTACTTTTGACAATTCTGGAAGCTTGGAAAACCAAGATCAAGGCACCAGGAGGTTTGGTGTTTGATGAGTACTCATTTCTTCATAGGATGTTCCATTTTGATGTATCCTTACAAATTCAAGGCTAAGACAGCTTTCTGAGGTCACTTTTATTGATTATTCTCATGAGAACTCTATACTTCTGAGCTCATCAATTCCCAAAGGCCCCATCTCCTAATAACATCACCTGGAAGGGTCAGGATTTCAACATATCAACTTGAGAGGGTACAAACACTCTGGCTATATTGTGAGATAAATAGCACATATTGTTTTAAGATGCTCATTTTAATAGTTTATTATGTATCAATAGATATCTAGTAGCAGCATGGAAATTAAAAATATAAATGACATGGCAGGAAGAAATCCAAATGTACCATTCATCAAAGTAAATATTACACAATAAGCTAATTTACAAAGAAAAAAGCAGAAGTTAGAAGTCAGCTTTATGAAGTTCCAGAAAATAAACATTTAAAAAAAAAAAGAATGTTTAAAGTAAAGGAGAAAATACTGTAGCAACCATTATACACAGAAACACTAAACAAAAGAAAATTATGTCTGAATTGCCTGTCAGATACTATAGTAGGCAAAATGTACTTAAATCAAGATGGGACCTCTTTTAGCACACTTTGCATTGCTCTTAAAAAGCAGCTGAAGCGGCCAGCGCCGCGGCTCACTAGGCTAATCCTCCGCCTTGCGGCACCGGCACACTGGGTTCTAGTCCCGGTCGGGGCACCGGATTCTGTCCCGGTTGCCCCTCTTCCAGGCCAGCTCTCTGCTGTGGCCAGGGAGTGCAGTGGAGGATGGCCCAAGTGCTTGGGCCCTGCACCCCATGGGAGACCAGGAGAAGCACCTGGCTCCTGCCATCGGATCAGCGTGGTGCGCCAGCTGCAGGGGCCCTTGGAGGGTGAACCAACGGCAAAGGAAGACCTTTCTCTCTGTCTCTCTCTCTCTCACTGTCCACTCTGCCTGTCAAAAAAAAAAGAAAAAAAAAGGCAGCTGAAGCTCTGTAAAGAGATTTATTCAGCTCACAATGCTGGAAGTTCACGAATATGGAGCTGGCATGTACTGTGAGAGCCTCCATGCTAAGTCACAGCACAGTGGAAGCGCCAAAATGGTGAGAGTGCAAGTGAGAGAATGGTGCAAGACTGTGCCAGAGAATGTGCATGTGGGAGATTACATGGGGTACAAGAAGCCAAAGAGATTTGGAGGTCCAGACTTACACATTTTTTACCATCCTGCTCATTGAAACTAACCAGGGTCCAGGCAAAGACTACATTAATCTCTTTTGAGTGCAGCATACCCAGGAACTTAATCACCTTCTTCTGGGCTTCTCCTCTGAAAGATGAGCTCACAAGCATTTGGGGAACACACTCCAGGTGTATACAAACCATGGCAGACTCTAAATAACAACAAAATCAGCAATCCATAAAAAGTTAAAATAGTCAATAAAATAACATCATGGATAAAACATATAAAGCAAACATAAGTCAATAGACGTGGGGTGATGTTCATATACTGAGATTTCAAGAAGTCAGTTCTGCAAAACTATCACATAGAAGCTGGTCTGGCTTTCTGTTGGTTATAGACAGTTTCACGAAGCAGCCACACCAAATAAGATAACACCAAACCAAACACAAAACTCATCAAATATGCCCATCGCCTAGCTAACTGAATAACTACTGTCAACACTTTGTATTTAGTTTTATTTCTTCTGCCTTCTAGATAAGAATATTAATAATTCAATTGTGAAGTTTTTTTCCATTTTTAATACCATGAAACTCTGAGTGAAATTGCTAATACCTGAATGATTCCTCAAACCACCTAATACAAGGTCAAATTCTGTTACTTCTATCCTATTACTGAGACACCACACTGTTCCACGTAGAATATTGTCTCCCTCATTGAAAACAGTCAATTAACTCAACTTTGTAGAAGGGTTGCTGATGGTTTTTGGATGGAGATGATCAATAATATCTTTCAAAATATAACTATTAATGGCTAACAATACAGTATTATCAATTATCAAAAGCAATTTAAAGTTGATAAGCAAAGTACAGAGGATAATTTTTAAAGGTATCTACTTTTGGGACTGTCATTGTGGTGCACCAGATTAAACTGCCACCTTTAACACCAGCATCTCATATGGGGACCAGTTCTAGTCCTGGCTAACCCACTTCCAACCTGGCACCCTGCTAAGGTGCCTAGGAAAGCAATAGAAGATGGCCCAAGTATTTTGGACCCTGGCATCTATGTGGGAGACCCAGATAAAGTTTCTGGTTCAGCTTTTGTTATGTCCTTTGGAGAGCGAACCAGTGAATGGAAGGTCTCTTCCTCCCTCCCTTCCTCCCTTCCTTCCTTCCTTCCCTCTTCCCTTCCTTCCTTCCTTCCTTGCTTCCTTCCTTCCTTCCCCTCTCTCTCTCTCACCAACCCCCCCCCCCGGAACTCCGCCTTTCGAAGAAATAATAAATGCTTTAAAAAATAAATAAAAGTTGGAAAAATCCACAAAATAAATACTAATTAGATCATCTGAGCCATCTAATAAAACTTGCCTATCAAATCTAATTTACTTCCAATAAGAAAAATTTGATGAGGTACTGAAGTACGCATTATGAATTAATAACTTTTAACTTGATCAACTTTGATTGTCTCTTGATTAATCGTGAAAACATTGCCGTGTTTAACATTCTGTAAAGCATGTTAGAGATACTGACCATAACTAAATCCAAATCAATTCATTTGGGGAATTACCCGAAGTTTTCAGGTTCTACTTCCCTTGTATTTATTATTATTCCTTGTATTGTTTCATTTTTCAACATCATCACTCTACAAATATTTGACCAGTATAATAAATGACATGATCTATCCTTCTTTAGACAAATTGACTTTTAATTTTAAAATATAAAGCAAAATCCATATTAAGTGAATTAAATATATGACTGAGACATTCTGGTAGTAACATAGATATGATTTTGTAGACATTAATATGTATTTATTAGTTCACTGCAAAAATAATTACTTTCAACATTTTTCCTAATCATTCAAAATATTAAAATATATAATTGGGATTCTAAATTTAACAACAAACCTTGCTACATATTACTCTTTATCAATTTATATTTAGTTTCAAAAATTTTACTATATTAAATTTAACAAATAATATATGAGTTTTCTTATACTGATATATATATCCTCAGCATAAAATAAAGCATTTTAGGGGCTGGTGCTCTTGAGTAGTGGGTAAAGCCACTGCCTACAGGGCCAGCATTCCATATAGATACTGGTTTGATTCCCGGCTACTCCACTTCTGATCTAACTCTCTGCTATGGCCTGAGAAAGTACTAGAAGATGGCCCAAGTCCTTGGGTCCCTGAGCTCCAATGGGAAGACCCAGAGGAAGCTAAGGGCTTCTGGCTTCAGATTGGCACAGCTCCTGCCATCACGGCTATTTGGGGAGTGAACCAGCAGATGGAAGTCCTCTCTCTCTCTCTCTCTGCCTCTCCTTCTCTCTCTGTGTAACTCTGACTTTCAAATAAATAAACAAATCTTAAAAAAATAATCCATTGTGTTATAACATGGCATGCAATTCTAAGTATTTCTGTTTGCTGCAAACTCAGTAATAAAACTTTGGGAGGTACAAGGAAAAATGGTATTAGGAGCATAACACTCAAAGGTATTGTGATATATATATGAAAATAATAAACTTAGTCATGCAATTTTACATATTAAACTGTTAAGAATATATAAATATTATAGCAAATATGATACTCTACCTGGAAAAAGATGGGAAGTGAGTGTTCAAAGGACTATAGATCATGAATTTTGGTGAAATAGCGGAGGGGTGTTATCTAAAATCAATAGAAATTCCTAACTCTAGATGTGGGTGGGTATGACTCAAAATATTTGCAATAAATAAGGTAGCTGGTGGATGTTTGATGTGTGTACATACTGCATTTCACATTTATCTACGGCATTGGATTCATCTGAGTAGCTGTCTGGTTCATCTAGTGCTTCCTGCAGATGAAATCCTGCACAAACCAAATTTGTGTTGTGCTCAAATTGTTCTGTAATCTGAGTCACATTGGAACACGTTTATTTTCAAAATAGAAATTCAGGTAAAATTCGCTTTAATCTCTTTCCATTTGAATTTCAGAACCATAAAGCTTGGAAGCAAATGAAAACCTCCACCTTTCAGTTCATTTCTCATTTAAATTTCTATCATGACTCATCCTGCAAGTGAAGAGCATTTCCAGTCTTTCCAAAATTTAAGCTCTGATGATATAATCGATCTGAGTTCAACTGCCAAGCACGTTTGTCATCATATTTCTCTGACCTTGAACTTCCTGCCTTGCTCCTAAACATGTTTCACCTAATACACAGTTTCAGTAATGATTCCTTTCTCCTTATTTTGAACCGTATACAAAAACATAGTGCCAGTGAGGATCCTCCCGGGTAAGAAACATCTCCAGACAGGTTAGATGCAAGTCCAGTGGGGTCAAAGGGGCAGACTGTCTGAATGAGACAGCCGTGAATCTCCATTAGTATAGATAACAGAATATTAACTGTAGGAAAATTTAAATCACTTATACAATAAAGATGGAATTTCCCTACAAAAAAGAAATATGTTCCTGTAGTCTAATTAGTACAGGCCCTAAGTATTCTGGATTCATTCTAGTTAAAGCATCCCATCATTGTTGGTAGACACTACTCTAAAATATACTAATAATTTTTGTGTATTATACTGAGGTTAAGGTTTCTCTAAAATAACAGAAAAATGCTAGAAGACTAGAAAGAAATATTTTTTAAAAATTAGCAATATTTACATTGAGTTGATCTATGCGAGTTTATTTTTTTGAATTTTCTAATTTAATTTTGGCTTTTTCATTTATCTCTGTCATATATCGCTTACATTTAAAAACAACAAACATATTTGGTTAATTTATCCCTTTGGTATATTTCTTAAATTTTTTTTTAACTTTTATTTAATGAATATAAATTTCCAAAGTACGATTTATGGATTACAATGGCTTCTCCCCCATACCGTCCCTCCCACCCACAACCCCCCCCCCCTTTCCCACTCCCTCTCCCCTTCCATTCACGTCAAGATTCATTTTCAATTATCTTCATATACAGAAGATTAGCTTAGTATACATTAAGTAAGGATTTCAACAGTTTGCTCCCACACAGAAACATAAAGTGAAAAATAATAGATGATTTTTTTTAAATGATGATGAAATCAGATCAGACCTATTGTCATGTTTAATCCCAGTGAGAGTCAAGTTGGGAGTTGATAATTTCTTTTTTTTTTTTTTTTTTTTTTTTTTTTTACAGAGGATCAGTTTAGTATACATTAAGTAAAGATTTCAACAGTTTGCACCCCCATAGAAACACAAAGTGAAATATATTGTTTGAGTACTCATTATAGCATTAAATCTCAATACACAGCACATTAAGGACAGAGATCCTACATGAGGAGTAAGTGCACAGTGACTCCTGTTGTTGACTTTACCAATTGACACACCTGTCTATGGCATCAGTAGTCTCCCTATGCTCCAGTCATGAGTTTCCAAGGCTATGGAAGCCCCTTGAGTTCTCCGACTCTTATCTTGTTTAGACAAGGTCATAGTCAAAGTGGAGGTTCTCTCCTCCCTTCAGAGAAAGGCACCTCCCTCTTTGAAGACCTGTTCTTTCCACTGGGATCTCACTCACAGAGATCTTTTGCCAGAGTGTCTTGGCTTTCCATGCCTGAAATACTCTCATGGGCTTTTCAGCCAGATCCGAGTGCCTTTAGGGCTGATTCTGAGGCCAGAGTGCTATTTAGGACATCTGCCATTCTATGAGTCTGCTGAGTATCTCACTTCCCATGTTGGATCACTCTCCCCTTTATTTATTCTATCGGTTAGTGTTAGCAGGTACTAGACTTGTTTATGTGCTCCCTTTGACTCTTAGTCCTTTCATTATGATCAATTGTGAACTGAAATTGATCACTTGGAATAGTGAGATGGCATTGGTACATGCCACCTTGATGGGATTAATTGGAATCCCCTGGTATGTTTCTAACTCTACCATTTGGGGCAAGTCAGCTTGAGCATGTCCCAAATTATACATCTCTTCCCTCTCTTATTCCCACTCTTATGTTTAACAGGGATCACATTTCAGTTAATTTTCAACACTTAAGAATAACTGTGTATTAATTACAGAATTAAACCAGTCATATTAAGTAGAACAGACAAAAAAACTACTAAGAGGGATAATGTATTAAGTTGTTCATTAACAGTCAGGGCTATGCTGATCAAGTCACCGTTTCCCATAGTGTCCATTTCACTTCAGGTGGTCTCCTTTTTGGTGTTCAGTCAGTTGTCACCGATCAGGGAGAACATATGGTAGTTGTCCCTTTGGGACTGGCTTACTTCACTCAGCATGATGTGTTCCAGATTCCTCCATTTTGTTGCAAATGACTGGATTTCATTGTTTCTTACTGCGGTATAGTATTCTAAAGAGTACATATCCCATAATTTCTTTATCCAGTTTACCGTTGATGGGCATTTAGGTTGGTACCAGGTCTTAGCTATTGTGAAATGAGCTGCAATAAACATTAGGGTGCAGACCGCTTTTTTGTTTGCCAATTTAAATTCCTTTGGGTAAATTCCAAGGAGTGGGATGGCTGGGTCAAACGGTAGGGTTATCTTCAGGTTTCTGAGGAATCTCCAGACTGACTTCCATAGTGGCTTAACCAGTTTGCATTCCCACCAACAGTGGGTTAGTGTCCCTTTTTCCCCACATCCTCGCCAGCATCTGTTGTTGGTAGATTTCTGCATGTGAGCCATTCTAACCGGGGTGAGGTGAAACCTCATTGTGGTTTTGATTTGCATTTCCCTGATTGCTAATGACCTTGAACATTTTTTCATGTGCCTGTTGGCCATTTGGATTTCCTCTTTTGAAAAATGTCTATTGAGGTCCTTGGCCCATCTCTTAAGTGGGTTGTTGGTTTTGTTTTTGTGGAGTTTCTTGATCTCTTTGCAGATTCTGGTTATTAACCCTTTATCTGTTGCATAGTTTGCAAATATTTTTTCCCATTCTGTCGGTTGTCTCTTCACTCTCCTGACTGTTTCTTTTGGAGTACAGAAACTTCTCAATTTGATGCAATCCCAATAGTTGATTTTGGCTTTGACTGCCTGTGCCTCCCGGGTCTTTTCCAGAAATTCTTTGCCTGTGTCATTGTCTTGAAGGGTTTCTCCAATGTTCTCTAGTAACTTGATGGTGTCAGGTCGTAGATTTAGGTCTTTAATCCATGTTGAGTGGATTTTTGTGTAAGGTGAAAGGTAGGGGTCTTGCTTCATGATTCTGCACGTGGAAATCCAATTTTCCCAGCACCATTTATTGAATAGACTGTCCTTTCTCCAGGAATTGGTTTTAGATCCTTGATCAAATATAAGTTGGCTGTAGATGTTTGGGTTGATTTCTGGTGTTTCAATTCTGTTCCATTGGTCTATCCATCTGTTTCTATACCAGTACCATGCTGTTTTGATAACAACTACCCTATAGTATGTCCTAAAATCTGGTATTGTCATGCCTCCAGCTTTGTTTTTGTTGTACAAGATGCTTTAGCTATTCGAGGTCTCTTGTGTCTCCATATAAATTTCAGCACCATTTTTTCCAGATCTTAGAAGAAGGTCTTTGGTAGTTTGATTGGTATTGCATTGAATTTATAAATTGCTTTTGGGGGAATGGACATTTTGATGATATTGATTCTTCCAATCCATGAGCATGGAAGATTTTTCCATTTCTTGGTATCCTCTTCTATTTCTTTCTTTAAGGTTTTGTAATTTTCATCGTAGAGATCTTTAACGTCCTTGGTTAAGTTTATTCCAAGGTATTTGATTGTTTTTGTAGCTATTGTGAATGGGATTGATCTTAGAAGTTCTTCCTCAGCCATGGCATTGTCTGTGTATACAAAGGCTGTTGATTTTTGTGCATTGATTTTATACCCTGCTACTTTGCCAAAATCTTCTATGAGTTCCAATAGTCTCTTAGTAGAGTTCTTTGGGACCCCTAAATAAAGAATCATGTCATCTGCAAAGAGGGATAGTTTGAGTTCTTCCTTCCCAATTTGTATCCCTTTAATTTCTTTTTCTTGCCTAATAGCTCTGGCTAGAACCTCCAGAACTATATTGAATAGCAGTGGTGAGAGTGGGCATCCCTGTCTGGTACCAGATCTCAGTGGAAATGCTTCCAACTATTCCCCATTCAATAGGATGTTGGCCATGGGTTTTTCATAGATTGCTTTGATTGTATTGAGGAATGTTCCTTCCAAACCCAGTTTGCTTAGAGTTTTCATCATGAAAGGGTGTTGTATTTTATCAAATGCTTTCTCGGCATCTATTGAGATAATCATATGTTTTTTCTTCTGCAGTCTGTTAATGTGGTGTATCATATTGCTTGTCTTGTGCACATTAAACCATCCCTGCATACCAGGTATAAATCCCACTTGGTCTGGGTGGATGATCTTTCTGATGTGTTGTTGCATTCTATTGGCAAGAATTTTATTGAGGATTTTTGCATCTATGTTCATCAGGGATATTGGTCTGTAATTCTCTTTCAGTGCTGCATCTTTTTCTGGCTTAGGAATTAAGGTGATGCTGGCTTCATAGAAAGAATTTGGGAGGATTCCCTCTTCTTCGATTGTTCTGAATAGTTTGAGAGGAATTGGAGTTAGTTCTTTAAATGTCTGGTAGAATTCAGCAGTGAATCCATCTGGTCCTGGGCTTTTCTTTGTTGGGAGGGCCTTTATTTCTGTTTCAATTTCTGTCTCAGTTATGGGTCTGTTTAGGTTTTCGATGTCTTCCTGGTTCAATTTAGGTAGGTTGCATGTGTCCAGGAATCTATCCATTTCTGATAGGTTTCCCTGTTTGCTGGCATACAAGTCCTTGTAGTAATTTCTGATGATTCTTTTTATTTCTGTGGTGTCTGTTGTTACATTTCCTTTTTCATCTCTGATTTTATTGATTTGGGTCTTTTCTCTTCTTTTTTTAGTTAGTTGGGCCAATGGGGTGTCAATTTTGTTTATTTTTTCAAAAAACCAGCTCCTCCTTTGGCTGATTTTTGGAATGTTTTTCTTGATTCAATCCTGTTGATTTCTTCTCTGATTTTAATTATTTCTCTTCTCCTACTAGATTTGGGTCTGGTTTGCTGTAGGTTTTCTAGATCCTTGAGGTGAATTGAAAGCTCATCTAGTTGGTGCCTTTCCAATTTCTTGATGTAGGCACCTATTGATATAAACTTTCCTCTTAACACTGCTTTTTGCTGTGTCCCATAAGTTTTCGTATGTTGTGCTGTTATCCTCATTTACTTCCAGAAAGTTTTTGATTTCTCTTTTGATTTCTTCTATGACCCATTGTTCATTCAGGAGCATGTTGTTCAATCTCCATGTGTTTGTGTATGCTCTAGGGATTCCTGAGTTGCTAATTTCCAACTTCATTCCTTTATGGTCTGAGAAGCTGCATGGTATGATTCTAATTCTTTTGAATTTGCTGAGACTTGCTTTATGGCTTAGTATGTGGTCAATCCTAGAGAAGGTTCCATGTACTGCTGAGAAGAATGTAAAATCTTTAGCTGTAGGATTGAAAGTTCTGTATATATCTGTTAGATCCATTTGGGCTATAGTGTCGTTTAAATCTACTGTATCCTTGTTGATCTTCTGTCCTATTGATCTGTCTATTTCTGAGAGTGGAGTATTGAAGTCCCCCAGTACTATTGTATTGGGGTCTAAGTCACCCTTTAAGTCCGTTAACAAATCTTTTAGATAAACCAGTGCCCTGTAGTTAGGTGCATATACATTGATAATTGTTATATCTGCCTGTTGAATTGATCCCTTAATCATTATGTAGTGTCCCTCTTTGTCTCTCTTAACAGTTTTTGTGGTAAAGTTTATGTTGTCTGATATTAAGATGGCTACGCCTGCTCTTTTTTCATTTCTGTTGGCATGGTATATCTTTTTCCAGCCTTTCACTTTCAGTCCGTATGGATCTTTGTTGGAAAGATGTGTTTCTTGTAAGCAGCAAATAGATGGGTTTTGTTCCTTAACCCAATCAGCCAATCGGTGTCTTTTAACTGGACAGTTCAGGCCATTCACGTTCAATGTGACTAATGATAAGTGGTAACTTTGCCCTGCCATTGCCAAAGATAAGTTCTAATATATGCTTTGAATTCCCTGTGATCTTTTGCTGTGAGCTTTCCTTCCTTGGTTTCCTTCCTTTACCTTCTTTCATATTGATGACCGTGTTTCTGTGTTTCTGTGTGTAACACATCTTTAAGCATCTTTTGCAGGGCTGGACGAGTGGCAACAAATTCTTTCAATTTCTGTTTGTTATGAAAAGTCTTTATTTCACCTTCATTCACAAATGATAGCTTTGCAGGATATAATATTCTGGGCTGGCAGTTTTTCTCTCTTAGTTCCTGGGCTATATCTTGCCATTCCCTCCTAGCTTGTAGAGTTTCTGATGAGAAGTCAGCTGTGAGTCTAATTGGAGATCCTCTGAGAGTAATCTGACCTTTCTCTCTTGCACATTTTAGGATCTTTTCTTTATGTTTCACTGTGGAGAGTTTAATTACAATGTGTCGTGGTGAGGATCTCTTTTGGTCGTGTTTATTAGGGTTTCTGTGAGCTTCCTGTACTAGGATGTCTCTGTCCTTCTCCAAACCTGGGAAATTTTCTGCTAATATCTCACTAAAAAGGCCTTCTAATCCTTTCTCCCTCTCCATGCCTTCAGGAACTCCTAGAACCCGAATGTTGGGTTTTTTAATAGTATCCTGAAGATTCCCGACAATATGTTTTCGATTTCTAATTTCCTCTTCTTTTCTTTGGTCTGACTGTATCCTTTCCTGTTCTCTGTCTTCTAAGTCCGATATTCTCTCTTCTGCTTCACCCATTCTGTTTGTAAGGCTCTCTATTGTGCTTTTCATTTGATCTATTGAATTCTTCACTTCAGTCACTATCACAGTTTCCTGTTGTACTAGTTGTTTCATTTCATTTTGATTCCTCCTTAATATTTCATTTTCACGAGAGAGGTTTTCTATCTTGTCCATTAAGGATTTCTGTCGTTCAAGGATTTGTTTTTGAGAACTTCTTAATGTTCTTATCAATTTTTTGAGATCTGCTTCTTGCATTTCTTTTATGTCATCATCTTCATAATCTTGAATTGGGGTGTCCTTTTCATTTGAGGGCGTCATGGTGACTTCCTTGTTTTTATTACCTCGGTTTTTGCGTTTGTTATTTGGCATATTGGAGATATTTGGTTTCTTCACTGTGGTGCTTTTTCTTGTTATACTATGACTCTAGATTAAGTGGACTATCTGTTTTTGATGGAGCCTTAGGGCTTGAGATGGGTGTGGCCTGAGAGCTCTGTTTGGTGTGCCAAAGGTGACACTCCCAGGTTAGGCGTGGTAAACCTCTCTCTCTCTCTCTCTCTTTTTTTTTTTTTTGATTCAAAAGGGAAGTAATTCTGCACAGCTGAATGAAGTTGGAGGTAGTTAGCAGGCAAATGATATACCCACAGGAGCCAGAGATCAGAAGCTCTTTCCCAAGGACCACACAGGGAATCTGTTTGGCCCTCAGAGTGGGCTCAAATTCTCCTTCAGTCTCCCACTGGGTTGCCAAAGTTACAGAATTGTAGCGTCTCTGGAGAGTGCTCACGTGAATTCTGTGAGTTCTCTCCCCCACCGTCTCTTTTTTCACAGTCTCAGTTCAGTAGCACCACAAATTTACTAGGTCCTAATCTCCTGTTAATTCGCCCCGCCCAGAGTCAGGTTTTTCTGCTAGGCTCAGGGCTGGTGCAGACCTGAGGTCACTCTGCTTATGACGTATGTCCAAGATGGCGCCTGCTCTTTGTCTTGCTCGCCCTTGAGAGGTGAGCGGAGAGAGAGGAACCCATGTCCGTACCAGTCACCTTTTTTTTTTTTTTTCTCTCTCTCTCTTCCAGTTAGCCTGGCAAACCTTCCCCCCCACCCCCGGGGGTCGTTCCCTCTAGTCTCCTCTCTCCGCTTGCCTGCCGGTGTCGGTGTCTTGGGCTATTGAGGTTTGGCTCACCTCGCGTTCCAGCGCTGGTGTGCTGAGTCTGCCGCTGGTGTCCCGAACCGTGGGCTCCCATGCTCTCCACACAGGTCCGCTGTGAATCACGTGTTCCGGAAGAGTTTCTTCTGCTGTTTCCTCCCCTACTCTTCCTTGAACCTGCAGTATCTCCACTTTTATTAAACTATCTCTCCCCGGACTATCAGTGTGCTCCCTTCCTATTCCGCCATCTTGCCTCCCATCCTATTTCTTAAAATTTAAAACATGCAATGCTCATCATTGTTGGCTGAGTAGTTTAGCACCACCACTGTTTTGATTCAATGGCTCTCTATCAGCACCCCTCTTCAGAACACTGAAGCGGAATTCTTTCTCTATCTGTCATGGATTTCACTGGGTAGAAATTCAGATAGGTCAGAGCTCACAGGGACTTTGATGAAAATCAGGAAAAGCTATTTCCAGGTGGTTCTTTCACAAGATCTCTAAGTAAGCATCCTGAACATCTAATGGGTCACACTCAATGGCATTCTTTGAGGATGCTACTTGTAAGATTCTTTTTTTAATTTCATAACTTTTGCCACAGTGTATAAATCTTTCAGTGGTTCCTCCTGAGAAGCAATGGTTTCCACATTATAATATTGTGTAAATGCACAATTAGTTTCAATTTTCCCTAATATTCACACTTGGATTTTGAACTCTACATCTTGAGACATGTATGCTAACTGGGTTTTACAAAGATACAATATTCTAAGTTTTATCCATTTTATACTTATCTTTAATCTCTATAGCTTTTTCATGAGACAAATGCAATACTTGATAAAGAAAAGTTCATTACATCTTAGTGAATATTACGTCATACTGAATATCATTCCTAATTAATTTTGGAAGCCTTAATAAGTCACGTAATAAAAATCTTCATTTGAGAAACTATATAATGAATCAAAGAAATAGCTTCAGTTCCTTAATGAGAATCAAATCAGTTCTTTCCCTTAGAAAAACGCCATTGATTCTGCTTGTCAACAATCTTTTTTTGTATTTTTTCATATACTATTCAATGTCCAAAATGTCCCCTCTCATTTTGATGCCATCCCAGTCTAAGAAGGACGTGCTGGGAGACAGCCAATAATAAAAGGTAAGAGCAAAAGGTATTTCTTCAGTACTCTGAAACCCAAAAACTCTTTCAAAAATCTGGGCTCACAGCATTTCAGATATAATAAGGTTTGACAAAATAAAAATCTTTGTATAACATTTATTATTGTGTAAAAACACCATCAAGGGAAGCAGGAAATTGATGAATCAACCTAAAAAATTAGGAAATTAGGAATGATTTATCATCGATGTTTTCTCCAGATGATTATGATAAATGATAATGAGGCTGCAAACTGCAAATGAGATAATAAAACACCACTAGAATTTTACAATACTGAGAAAAAAGGAGGCATCCAATCAATCAAATTATATATATATAATTATATAAAATCATATATGATAAATATATAATATATATAAATATATAACTATAATAAATAATATTATTATTTTATATTTATAATATCAAAACTTTATATTTATACTATTTTATATATATTTATATTATAAATATAATATAAATACCTTATATTTATATTATTTTATATTTATTTATATTATATATTTATATATAAATATAATATATAAAATGTATAAATTATGTATGAATATATAACTATAATAAATAATATTATCATTTTATATTTATGTTTATAATATAAATATCTTATATTTATATATTTTATGTATATTTATATTATATAATATTATAATATATGTTATAATATATTATATATTTATTATATAACTTTATTACATTATATTACCTATAAATAAATATACCATCTGTTATCTTTTTCTCTTTATGATTACAATTTAATTAAGAGTTACAACTCTAATCTCCAATGGCATTCTCATTACTAGGCTCTGCAAGTGTAAAGAAAGAAAATTAAGAAATTTTTCAAAGAAATATTTTACAATAAAGAAATAAAAATAAGCTTTGGAAAATGAAAAAAGAGGAACAAAAAATTGACAAAAATAATGAAAATGGCATAGAGTAGGTCAGGCCATGTCACCTGTGTTGAATTTTTAGTTAATTGGCCCATTTGATTCATCTTTGCCTGGAAAAACCATCCACAATGGCACTATTTCAAAATTGTAGTTTACAAAAAAAAAATACTGTGTAATGGACTAGAAGTTGGAACCACTTACAGAGTACAAATATACCAGCATACTTCCAAAAATTTGTGGAAATTAAAGCTAATTTAAATATGTATTTTGTGTAGTAATATTTTGAAATCTATGCATACTCTTGCTAGTTCATTCCATTGCTTTGCTTTGCATCCTCAAGAGTATGAAAGTTTAGGTTTCAGCCAATTTTCCCAGTATTATGAGCATTTTCTGAACAACTCTCTCCTGGGGAAAAATTAGCAATCTCTGCACAACTAGTGAGAAAACTAGGTTAGATTCAGGGATCATCATAGTGAAAAATATCAAATTTAAATAAGTGGGTCAGTTTGTTGGTCTGTTCTCCATTGTGGTTTCAGAAAAAAACAGTATATGAGAACCAACATCCAAAGGAGGAAGATACCAAAGGACTGCAGACAGAAGACAAACCCAAGATCAACAGCATAGCACTGGGGGACCAAAGGAAAGAAGCATCATTTTGGGTACCCACAAGACCTATCAACTCCTCACCAAGAAGCCGGAGAACAAGAGCTTTATGAATAAAGACACCCTTTGACTCACTGGAACGCACACAGACTGTTCCAAGAAATATTAACGGCATTCCTAAGAGACAGTCATATGCACTGTACCAAGTTACTCACAGGCAGCTGCTCTCTGATGATGTTTCTATGCTTAGGCACAGGAGGCAGAGCAATTATCCGGTCCCCTATTTTCAGTGGCACCGAAGATACTGGACTCTCTGCTGGAGCACACCTCGGCCACTCAAAATAGCTTTTTTTCTAGATAAGTTTCACTTGGAGATGAAGGAGGAAGCACTCTAGTAAATCAGTTGATGATCAATTGAGATGTGGAATTAAAATGAATGAGCTTTCATTAGATATTTATGGTGCAAATAGATTTGGACATTCGGAAGTCCATCAGTTATATTTGTTTTCAGCAAATATAAATGGGATATAGGCAGCATTTTGAAATTTTCGATAATGAAGAAATATGTTCCATTTTGAATAACAAGTTCTTTTATAATTCTACTGAAATATAAACAATTATAGATATCATATAATTATATAATTTTTAAGAGGTCTTAAAAAGGTGTATAGAATGTGTTTTATGGAAGAATATGGATGATTTTCAAGAAAACGTTTTGACCCTAAGTATAATCATCTTTTAATTCCATTCTTTCAAACTAGCTTTTTGAAGTACCTTTATATAATCAAATAAACTGACAATTGATCAAATTCTTATTAACCTAATGTGGTGGGCAATGTTTTGCTAAGACAAACTTAGTGCTTAACTTTGAATATGGTCCTGACTACTTCGGCATAGTTTCCTCATGAGCTTTATGCACGTATTTAGAGTGTTGGCATGATTATTCTCTTCTTATGTACCACATATCATGTGAGCATGAACTTTTGCCACTTTTAACTTGTGTAAAAAGTTTGTTCAAATAATTTAATGCAGCCTGATAAACCTGAAAAGTTCTTTTACATCTTGAAGTCTTTCCCACTATTATCTCACACATTTGAGATAAAAAAGTATTGCTTCATACTAGAAGATTAAGTGCAAACATAAACCCAGGACCTGAATTATATAATGATATCTGATAAGGTGGTTACTTGCATAGTAAAATATGTCCATATTAATTTTAATGTAACTGTGTCCCTCGAGTACCTTAAGCTTTCATTGAAGATGCTCCATGCTGGCCAATGGACCTCAAATTACCACACAATGTGTGAGCTCTGGCAGTTGTTCTATTCACCATAAAGATCTCAAATAACCCCACCATATGTGTGCTCTAGAAATAGTTCACCTTACAGACCCTGTTCACTGCAAATGCCCATCTGTGTGTACATTGCACATGGTCAGCCTATGACTCAGCAAGGACTTCTGTGTCCCTTATATAGAAATGTGTCTTTCTGGAGATCATTTGTATATAGCTGCCTCTATTCCTTAACTCTTCGCCCACAAGTTCTAGATATCTCAGTCCCCTTGAGCTCCAGTCACCATCTCCTCCAACTGAGCCTCTCCCCAAATCCACAGTCCAGAAGTTTCTTGTAGAAGTAAATCTGGTAATCA